>NC_134274.1:44981469-45281469 GCF_031893055.1 Leptodactylus fuscus
AGCTATTGCTTATCAGTTTTTTTCCTGTCTTCATAGCATATGGAATAATATGTTCCATTAATATCTTACCATTATTGGTGTATTTTTGCCTATAGCAGATTGTCCATCTGTTCTTATTGCCTCTATTTACGTGTGGGTTCAGTATTTAACAGAGCAATGTTTATTTGCAGATTGAATAAAAAAAAAATCTAAATTGTCTATTGTTGTTTAATAAAATTTGTGTATGTTGGACCTATTATCAAATGGTTGCTATAGCAATGAAAATTAATCTTTATTAATTGGTATTAAATTGGATTCAATTTATATAGTAATACTAGTGATACAATTTGCTTCTGTTGTACTGGAGATTCTATCAGCACTTGTGAACTTGTGATATGAAATACAATTAGATGCCCAGTGAATACATGGAAAATATTGAGATATATCTATTTGCAACGTGTCCGCCCTGTGTCATTCCGCCTGTGTTTTTGTCCTAAGTCCCAGGGAAACTGGACAGGGAACATTTTCCCGGCGGTCAGTTTTAAAATCCGTTCATATGGATTCAAACAAACCGCCGACGTCTCTATGCAACCTCTCCGCAGGGAAACCATTTTTTTTTTTGGGGGGGGGCTGGACACAAACTCCTGCATGTCAGACTTTTGGCTTTTAAAACTGACCACCAGGAAGCCATCCCCTGTCCAGTTTCGTTTGGACTTAGGATGGAAACCAGGCGGAATGACACAGGGCGGACACAGGTGCAAGTGTAAATGCCCCCTAACTCATTCTCTCGCTACCATCATCTTCATGGCCGGCTAGTGACTCACTCTTAAGCCAGTGGGAGAGATTTGTTTGCCATAATTTGAGTCCCACAGACAAAAAGGTTAAGTCTCCAAGGTTATCTAAATTTTGCAGCAACATTTAAAAATACCGCTATGCCAAATATCGATGTGCGAAGAAGAATAGAATTGGTAGGCCCTATGTGTTTTGATGGAGAGAGATATTTTTCTTTCTTCATTTCTACACCAATGGTGACCATTAGGGTTGAGCGATCAGGATCCGAAAAGATCGGATCCCGATCGGCGATTGAGTAAATTTCACAATCCCACCTAAAAATGATCCGGAACGGAATTCTGATCCCGATCGCTCAACTTACCTGTACAGAATCACTGCCGCTCCCAGTTATTCTTGATCCTCTTCTCTCTACTTCACATGCCTGCAGAGCGCCGTGCGTGCCCCTGCCTCCCAGACTAGTGTTACAGATGCTGGGAGAAGACGGGACTTATGGCTTAGGAGAGTGTGGGTACAGGGTGGGGAGATGTGAGTGCATCACTTATGTCTCCCCTCCCAGTACCCGTCCTACCTACTCCCATCATCAGTAACATTAGCCTGGGAGGCAGGGGCGTGCACGGCACTCTTCAGACATGTGAAGTAGAGAGAAGAGGAGCGAGAACAACGGGGAGCAGCAGTGATGCTGTGCAGGTAAGTGAAGGGACTAAGTAGCTGGGGGATTTTTTAATCACTACACAGCATGAAGTCCAGAAGGTAAATGATCGGAAATCAGATTTTAAAAATGATCCTGAAATCTCAAGATTGGCTCAACCCATGTGACCATTTTGCTTGCCATAAGAAGAGTCAAATTTCTTTTTGTGGGCCGCTACATTACCTTTGCAGCAATAATAAGGATGGGATATAAATACAATTCCGTCCTTCCAGCCAATCTAGTAGATCTCTGATTACAGTGCCCTTTTCAATAACCTCTACAATGACTTTGAGTAGTTCACGCTAAGCCTACTAAATTTTCATAACAGATTTGACTTTCGCAATATTGTATTTTCTCATTAAGTTCAATTACCCTCTTTATAATCAGAATCTTAAGAGAAAGAATGTTAAAAGGCACCTGGCATAATGAATTAACCTTTCTAATTAGATCTACCGGTACTTCTTGTTTTTGTATGATTCACAATGGTTTACTCTTTAAGTTGTTAATATTAATATAGAACTGCCTTCTCTACTATTTTTTTGCCACGTACCGGTACCTTAGATGGCTTTTCCTTAGTGGTTTCTGTGGGCAGAATAATATGAAACTGTTCCAAGCCGGCCAGCTCCATTACCAATTTAGGTTATTGGTAGTTCAGCCTGTCCGTGAATGTGGCTCCATGTTCTATCATTTTTTGTTGTACTTTCTTACATTGAGATACCAAAATTTCTCAATGGTTTAATGTGGTGGATGTATAAATGACAATTAGTTGATTTGTTCTTTAAAATGTTAAACCAATTTATACATGCCAAGTGCCAATTGTATTCAACACCCTCGGGCACCTTTTGTAACTCCTGCACAAGTAAATGGAGAGTCACGCTCATGCATGGCCATTTTCAGCCTACTGGGGAGAGCCCTGTTGTGAAAATAGATGGAACCACCATCTATCAGGTACTTATGACATCTAGAGATGTGCGAGTAGTATTTGATCGAATAGTCGAATATTGAAGTCTACTCGAATCGAACTTTCAAATATTTCACTACTCGCTCATCTCTACTGTATACATTTTTTTATGCCTATGTTGTCCTAGTTCCTGTCCCACCTCCCATGCATAGTGAACATGCCCCTAACAGAAACATTTAACCATTTCCCATCTTTTATTTTGTTTACAGACTTCTTACAGCATATACATATGTCTGTATTTAGATTTGCATGGTAGGAGTCTGTTGTATATTCTTATTAGGATTTTGGAGGCACCTTCTGCAAATAACATATACTGCATGCTATACTAAAGCTTCTCCTGGGAATTCCTGTAGGAGATCACATCTATTTCAGAAGGTCCTCTACATTCTATATTGTTGTGACTTGCCTGATGTTAATAGAAAATACTTTGTTCTTTCCACAACAGCATTTTCAATGTTGTTTATTCCTTACACCATCTGTGTGATGTCTAACACTTTGGTTCCTCATCCAGCCATGTAATTATTACTGGTTGTTTTAGCATTACAGTACGACGTGTTAAAGCCTCTTATATCTGCCATGTTGGTTTGTTTGTGCTTGAAGGAAAAAATTAAAGATGAGGTGCTAGACTACCGTCACATCGCTCCTCGTATCATAGGACAAACATACGTTAAAGAAACTAGAGAAGCTTCAGTTTTGGTGATTTTGTCCATTATATAAAAAACAAGGTTACAAAATACACAGAAAGTGACATCTTCCAGATCTTGTAATGTGGAGTTTCGGTATGTTTTGCACCCTGTATCTTAAGAAGACAGGTTTTATTTCTACACAGACAAAATCATCCTTGACTGATGTCAGTCATCTACAAATGCCACTTGTCACGTGCAATGTTTTTGGAAGTAGCTGCGGATGGCTCTCACAACAAATACATTTTTTCAGCATGCCATTGAACTCGAGGTCAGCGGCTTCATTACGCTAGCTTGATATTTCTCTGTGCCATAGCCGGTAGATTTATAGAGTCTGGTAAATGGCATTAACTTTACGGTTTTGAGAACAAACATAATTCATGCCAATGAACTACAGAGCACTAGATATATATCCGGAGCAGCATGTGTCCTTACATACAGCAAAAATAGGCTTTGTACATATGAGCAAAATGTATATGTATTACTTACAATGTAGACAATTTTTTTAAAATGTAGATTGTGAGCCCCATATAGGGATCACAATGTAAATTATTATTTTTTTCCTATCAGTATGTCTTTATAGCTAGGGAGGAAATCCATGCAACACAGGGAGAACATACAAACTCCTTGCAGATGTTGTTCCTGGCAGGATTCAAACCCAGGACTCCAGTGCTGCAAGGCTGCAGTGCTAACCACTGAGCCACTGTGTTGCCCCTAATGTGCACTTCTATGGTGTGAATGTAGGCTTAGGCATTATCTTTATGTTCTAAAAGACAACATAAGAAAATCTGCAACAACTTATTACTGCTCTTATCCTCATGGAATAAATTTAAGGATTTATGGGATTATTGCCCATTGTGACTCGAGCTGTGAGAAGTGTAAGGCTAAGGCCCCATGTAACGGGCCATAGCAAAAAAACGATGCAGGAAAAACCGTGGCAGCAGCACATTGTGGTATAAGCCACAGCACTTTTCACAGAAAGTCCATAGAGGTTTGTAGTAAATCTGCTATGGGCAAATGTAAGGGAATTGGCAGTTGAGCAAGTCCCCAATGCTGCTGCTTAAACCAGGGAGGAAGGGAAAGACAGAGTCAGTAAGTGCTAACTCGATCCTGTAAATATCCCTACCTACTTGCCACTACTGTACTAAATGACAGGGATAACTGGGCGACAGACCCTTCTCTGAATAAGTGTACACTAAATGTGGACAAGGCAACCTAGAAGAGGAGTCAACAAGCCAAGGGTCAAAGCCAGAGAGACAAGCAATACCAAATCGCAATCCAAAAGAGAAGTCTCAAGGGAAGCCAAAGGTTAGAAGTCAGTACCTCAATGCAATATCAAGAGAAAAGTTTAGCAAGGACAAGTCACAATAGCCAGCATACCTGTGTGGGCTGATAGCCTGTATATACGAAGTCCAGAACCTGCCCCAGACTTGATTGGTAGATCGACTGTCAATCACACAGGTAACGATTAGAGATGAGCGAACAGTGTTCTATCGAACTCATGTTCGATCGGATATTAGGCTGTTCGGCATGTTCGAATCGAATCGAACACCGCGTGGTAAAGTGCGCCATTACTCGATTCCCCTCCCACCTTCCCTGGCGCCTTTTTTGCTCCAATAACAGCGCAGGGTAGGTGGGACAGGAACTACGACACCGGTGACGTTGAAAAAAGTAGGCAAAACCCATTGGCTGCCGAAAACATGTGACCTCTAATTTAAAAGAACAGTGCCGCCCAGGTTCGCGTCATTCTGAGCTTGCAATTCACCGAGGACGGAGGTTTCCGTCCAGCTAGCTAGGGCTTAGATTCTGGGTAGGCAGGGACAGGCTAGGATAGGAAGGAGAAGACAACCAACAGCTCTTGTAAGAGCTAAATTCCAGGGAGAAGCTTGTCAGTGTAACGTGGCACTGACGGGCTCAATCGCCGCAACCCAGCTTTCCCAGGATCCTGAATGGAATACACTGTCAGTGTATTCCCGTATACCCGATATATACCCCGATACCCGTTCCAACGGTGTGCCCCCCCACCTTCACCCCAGAAATACCCTGCAAGTCCCCTAGCAATAGAATTGGGGCTATATACACCCACAATTTTTACTACTGGTATACAGTGCCATTGTCTGACTGGGAATTCAAAGAATATATTGGGAATACAAATACCCTCATTTCTTGCTACTGCCATATAGTGCCAGTTTCTGACTGGTAATTCAAAGAATATATTGGGGTTACGTGCACCCACAATTTTTACTACTGGTATACAGTGCCATTGTCTGACTGGGAATTCAAAGAATATATTGGGAATACAAATACCCTCATTTCTTGCTACTGCCATATAGTGCCAGTGTCTGACTGGGAATTCAAAGAATATATTGGGGTTACGTGCACCCACAATTTTTACTACTGGTATACAGTGCCATTGTCTGACTGGGAATTCAAAGAATATATTGGGAATACAAATACCCTCATTTCTTGCTACTGCCATATAGTGCCAGTGTCTGACTGGGAATTCAAAGAATATATTGGGGTTACGTGCACCCACAATTTTTACTACTGGTATACAGTGCCATTGTCTGACTGGGAATTCAAAGAATATATTGGGAATACAAATACCCTCATTTCTTGCTACTGCCATATAGTGCCAGTGTCTGACTGGTAATTCAAAGAATATATTGGGGTTACATGCACCCACAATTTTTACTACTGGTATACAGTGCCATTGTCTGACTGGGAATTCAAAGAATATATTGGGAATACAAATACCCTCATTTCTTGCTACTGCCATATAGTGCCAGTGTCTGACTGGGAATTCAAAGAATACATTGGGGTTACGTGCACCCACAATTTTTACTACTGGTATACAGTGCCATTGTCTGACTGGGAATTCAAAGAATATATTGGGGTTATAAATACCCTCATTTCTTGCTACTGCCATATAGTGCCAGTTTCTGACTGGTAATTCAAAGAATATATTGGGGTTACATGCACCCACAATTTTTACTACTGGTATACAGTGCCATTGTCTGACTGGGAATTCAAAGAGTATATTGGGAATACAAATACCCTCATTTCTTGCTACTGCCATATAGTGCCAGTTTCTGACTGGTAATTCAAAGAATATATTGGGGTTACGTGCACCCACAATTTTTACTACTGGTATACAGTGCCATTGTCTGACTGGGAATTCAAAGAATATATTGGGAATACAAATACCCTCATTTCTTGCTACTGCCATATAGTGCCAGTGTCTGACTGGGAATTCAAAGAATATATTGGGGTTACGTGCACCCACAATTTTTACTACTGGTATACAGTGCCATTGTCTGACTGGGAATTCAAAGAGTATATTGGGAATACAAATACCCTCATTTCTTGCTACTGCCATATAGTGCCAGTGTCTGACTGGGAATTCAAAGAATATATTGGGGTTACGTGCACCCACAATTTTTACTACTGGTATACAGTGCCATTGTCTGACTGGGAATTCAAAGAGTATATTGGGAATACAAATACCCTCATTTCTTGCTACTGCCATATAGTGCCAGTTTCTGACTGGGAATTCAAAGAATATATTGGGGTTACGTGCACCCACAATTTTTACTACTGGTATACAGTGCCATTGTCTGACTGGGAATTCAAAGAATATATTGGGGTTATAAATACCCTCATTTCTTGCTACTGCCATATAGTGCCAGTTTCTGACTGGTAATTCAAAGAATATATTGGGGTTACGTGCACCCACAATTTTTACTACTGGTATACAGTGCCATTGTCTGACTGGGAATTCAAAGAATATATTGGGGTTATAAATACCCTCATTTCTTGCTACTGCCATATAGTGCCAGTTTCTGACTGGTAATTCAAAGAATATATTGGGGTTACGTGCACCCACAATTTTTACTACTGGTATACAGTGCCATTGTCTGACTGGGAATTCAAAGAATATATTGGGAATACAAATACCCTCATTTCTTGCTACTGCCATATAGTGCCAGTGTCTGACTGGGAATTCAAAGAATATATTGGGGTTACGTGCACCCACAATTTTTACTACTGGTATACAGTGCCATTGTCTGACTGGGAATTCAAAGAATATATTGGGAATACAAATACCCTCATTTCTTGCTACTGCCATATAGTGCCAGTGTCTGACTGGTAATTCAAAGAATATATTGGGGTTACGTGCACCCACAATTTTTACTACTGGTATACAGTGCCATTGTCTGACTGGGAATTCAAAGAATATATTGGGGTTATAAATACCCTCATTTCTTGCTACTGCCATATAGTGCCAGTTTCTGACTGGTAATTCAAAGAATATATTGGGGTTACGTGCACCCACAATTTTTACTACTGGTATACAGTGCCATTGTCTGACTGGGAATTCAAAGAATATATTGGGAATACAAATACCCTCATTTCTTGCTACTGCCATATAGTGCCAGTGTCTGACTGGGAATTCAAAGAATATATTGGGGTTACGTGCACCCACAATTTTTACTACTGGTATACAGTGCCATTGTCTGACTGGGAATTCAAAGAATATATTGGGAATACAAATACCATCATTTCTTGCTACTGCCATATAGTGCCAGTGTCTGACTGGTAATTCAAAGAATATATTGGGGTTACGTGCACCCACAATTTTTACTACTGGTATACAGTGCCATTGTCTGACTGGGAATTCAAAGAATATATTGGGAATACAAATACCCTCATTTCTTGCTACTGCCATATAGTGCCAGTTTCTGACTGGTAATTCAAAGAATATATTGGGGTTACGTGCACCCACAATTTTTACTACTGGTATACAGTGCCATTGTCTGACTGGGAATTCAAAGAGTATATTGGGAATACAAATACCCTCATTTCTTGCTACTGCCATATAGTGCCAGTTTCTGACTGGGAATTCAAAGAATATATTGGGGTTACGTGCACCCACAATTTTTACTACTGGTATACAGTGCCATTGTCTGACTGGGAATTCAAAGAATATATTGGGGTTATAAATACCCTCATTTCTTGCTACTGCCATATAGTGCCAGTTTCTGACTGGTAATTCAAAGAATATATTGGGGTTACGTGCACCCACAATTTTTACTACTGGTATACAGTGCCATTGTCTGACTGGGAATTCAAAGAGTATATTGGGAATACAAATACCCTCATTTCTTGCTACTGCCATATAGTGCCAGTTTCTGACTGGTAATTCAAAGAATATATTGGGGTTACGTGCACCCACAATTTTTACTACTGGTATACAGTGCCATTGTCTGACTGGGAATTCAAAGAGTATATTGGGAATACAAATACCCTCATTTCTTGCTACTGCCATATAGTGCCAGTTTCTGACTGGTAATTCAAAGAATATATTGGGGTTACGTGCACCCACAATTTTTACTACTGGTATACAGTGCCATTGTCTGACTGGGAATTCAAAGAGTATATTGGGAATACAAATACCCTCATTTCTTGCTACTGCCATATAGTGCCAGTTTCTGACTGGTAATTCAAAGAATATATTGGGGTTACGTGCACCCACAATTTTTACTACTGGTATACAGTGCCATTGTCTGACTGGGAATTCAAAGAATATATTGGGGTTATAAATACCCTCATTTCTTGCTACTGCCATATAGTGCCAGTTTCTGACTGGTAATTCAAAGAATATATTGGGGTTACGTGCACCCACAATTTTTACTACTGGTATACAGTGCCATTGTCTGACTGGGAATTCAAAGAGTATATTGGGAATACAAATACCCTCATTTCTTGCTACTGCCATATAGTGCCAGTTTCTGACTGGTAATTCAAAGAATATATTGGGGTTACGTGCACCCACAATTTTTACTACTGGTATACAGTGCCATTGTCTGACTGGGAATTCAAAGAGTATATTGGGAATACAAATACCCTCATTTCTTGCTACTGCCATATAGTGCCAGTTTCTGACTGGGAATTCAAAGAATATATTGGGGTTACGTGCACCCACAATTTTTACTACTGGTATACAGTGCCATTGTCTGACTGGGAATTCAAAGAATATATTGGGGTTATAAATACCCTCATTTCTTGCTACTGCCATATAGTGCCAGTTTCTGACTGGTAATTCAAAGAATATATTGGGGTTACGTGCACCCACAATTTTTACTACTGGTATACAGTGCCATTGTCTGACTGGGAATTCAAAGAATATATTGGGGTTATAAATACCCTCATTTCTTGCTACTGCCATATAGTGCCAGTTTCTGACTGGTAATTCAAAGAATATATTGGGGTTACGTGCACCCACAATTTTTACTACTGGTATACAGTGCCATTGTCTGACTGGAAATTCAAAGAATATATTGGGAATACAAATACCCTCATTTCTTGCTACTGCCATATAGTGCCAGTGTCTGACTGGGAATTCAAAGAATATATTGGGGTTACGTGCACCCACAATTTTTACTACTGGTATACAGTGCCATTGTCTGACTGGGAATTCAAAGAATATATTGGGAATACAAATACCCTCATTTCTTGCTACTGCCATATAGTGCCAGTGTCTGACTGGTAATTCAAAGAATATATTGGGGTTACGTGCACCCACAATTTTTACTACTGGTATACAGTGCCATTGTCTGACTGGGAATTCAAAGAATATATTGGGGTTATAAATACCCTCATTTCTTGCTACTGCCATATAGTGCCAGTTTCTGACTGGTAATTCAAAGAATATATTGGGGTTACGTGCACCCACAATTTTTACTACTGGTATACAGTGCCATTGTCTGACTGGGAATTCAAAGAATATATTGGGAATACAAATACCCTCATTTCTTGCTACTGCCATATAGTGCCAGTGTCTGACTGGGAATTCAAAGAATATATTGGGGTTACGTGCACCCACAATTTTTACTACTGGTATACAGTGCCATTGTCTGACTGGGAATTCAAAGAATATATTGGGAATACAAATACCCTCATTTCTTGCTACTGCCATATAGTGCCAGTGTCTGACTGGTAATTCAAAGAATATATTGGGGTTACGTGCACCCACAATTTTTACTACTGGTATACAGTGCCATTGTCTGACTGGGAATTCAAAGAGTATATTGGGAATACAAATACCCTCATTTCTTGCTACTGCCATATAGTGCCAGTTTCTGACTGGTAATTCAAAGAATATATTGGGGTTACGTGCACCCACAATTTTTACTACTGGTATACAGTGCCATTGTCTGACTGGGAATTCAAAGAGTATATTGGGAATACAAATACCCTCATTTCTTGCTACTGCCATATAGTGCCAGTTTCTGACTGGGAATTCAAAGAATATATTGGGGTTACGTGCACCCACAATTTTTACTACTGGTATACAGTGCCATTGTCTGACTGGGAATTCAAAGAATATATTGGGGTTATAAATACCCTCATTTCTTGCTACTGCCATATAGTGCCAGTTTCTGACTGGTAATTCAAAGAATATATTGGGGTTACGTGCACCCACAATTTTTACTACTGGTATACAGTGCCATTGTCTGACTGGGAATTCAAAGAGTATATTGGGAATACAAATACCCTCATTTCTTGCTACTGCCATATAGTGCCAGTTTCTGACTGGTAATTCAAAGAATATATTGGGGTTACGTGCACCCACAATTTTTACTACTGGTATACAGTGCCATTGTCTGACTGGGAATTCAAAGAGTATATTGGGAATACAAATACCCTCATTTCTTGCTACTGCCATATAGTGCCAGTTTCTGACTGGTAATTCAAAGAATATATTGGGGTTACGTGCACCCACAATTTTTACTACTGGTATACAGTGCCATTGTCTGACTGGGAATTCAAAGAATATATTGGGGTTATAAATACCCTCATTTCTTGCTACTGCCATATAGTGCCAGTTTCTGACTGGTAATTCAAAGAATATATTGGGGTTACGTGCACCCACAATTTTTACTACTGGTATACAGTGCCATTGTCTGACTGGGAATTCAAAGAGTATATTGGGAATACAAATACCCTCATTTCTTGCTACTGCCATATAGTGCCAGTTTCTGACTGGTAATTCAAAGAATATATTGGGGTTACATGCACCCACAATTTTTACTACTGGTATACAGTGCCATTGTCTGACTGGGAATTCAAAGAGTATATTGGGAATACAAATACCCTCATTTCTTGCTACTGCCATATAGTGCCAGTTTCTGACTGGTAATTCAAAGAATATATTGGGGTTACGTGCACCCACAATTTTTACTACTGGTATACAGTGCCATTGTCTGACTGGGAATTCAAAGAGTATATTGGGAATACAAATACCCTCATTTCTTGCTACTGCCATATAGTGCCAGTTTCTGACTGGTAATTCAAAGAATATATTGGGGTTACGTGCACCCACAATTTTTACTACTGGTATACAGTGCCATTGTCTGACCGGGAATTCAAAGAATATATTGGGGTTATAAATACCCTCATTTCTTGCTACTGCCATATAGTGCCAGTTTCTGACTGGTAATTCAAAGAATATATTGGGGTTACGTGCACCCACAATTTTTACTACTGGTATACAGTGCCATTGTCTGACTGGGAATTCAAAGAGTATATTGGGAATACAAATACCCTCATTTCTTGCTACTGCCATATAGTGCCAGTTTCTGACTGGTAATTCAAAGAATATATTGGGGTTACGTGCACCCACAATTTTTACTACTGGTATACAGTGCCATTGTCTGACTGGGAATTCAAAGAATATATTGGGGTTATAAATACCCTCATTTCTTGCTACTGCCATATAGTGCCAGTTTCTGACTGGTAATTCAAAGAATATATTGGGGTTACGTGCACCCACAATTTTTACTACTGGTATACAGTGCCATTGTCTGACTGGGAATTCAAAGAGTATATTGGGAATACAAATACCCTCATTTCTTGCTACTGCCATATAGTGCCAGTGTCTGACTGGGAATTCAAAGAATATATTGGGGTTACGTGCACCCACAATTTTTACTACTGGTATACAGTGCCAATTTCTAACTAGGAATTCAAAATGCGCAAGGCTCCCGGAAAGGGACGTGGACGAGGCCGTGGGCGAGGTCGGGGGAATGGTTCTGGGGAGCAAGGTAGCAGTGAAGCCACAGGGCGTCCCGTGCCTACTCCTGTGGGGCAGCAAGCATTGCGCCACTCCACAGTGCCAGGGTTGCTTGCCACATTAACTAAACTGCAGGGTACAAACCTTAGTAGGCCCGAGAACCAGGAACAGGTCTTGCAATGGCTGTCAGAGAACGCTTACAGCACATTGTCCAGCAGCCAGTCAGACTCTGCCTCCTCTCCTCCTATTACCCAACAGTCTTGTCTTCCTTCCTCCCAAAATTCCGAAGCTTTACAGAACAATAACCCAAACTGTCCCTGCTCCCCAGAGCTGTTCTCCGCTCCTTTCATTGTCCCTCAACCTGCCTCTCCACGTCACGATTCCACGAACCTAACAGAGGAGCATCTGTGTCCAGATGCTCAAACACTAGAGTCTCCTCCATCTCCGTTCGATTTGGTGGTGGATGACCAGCAACCCACCCTCATCGACGATGATGTGACGCAGTTGCCGTCAGGGCATCCAGTTGACCGGCGCATTGTGCGGGAGGAGGAGATGAGACAGGAGTTGGAAGAGGAAGTGGTGGATGATGAGGACACTGACCCGACCTGGACAGGGGGGATGTCAAGCGGGGAAAGTAGTGTGGATGTTGAGGCAGGTGCAGCACCAAAAAGGGTAGCTAGAGGCAGAGGCAGAGGTCAGCAGCTTAGGCGAAGCCAGGCCACACCCGGAATCTCCCAAGATGTTCCAGTTCGTACCCAGCCCCGAAAAACTCCCACCTCGAGGGCACGTTTCTCGAAGGTGTGGAGTTTTTTCAAGGAATGCGCCGAGGACAGATATAGTGTTGTCTGCACAATTTGCCTCTCGAAATTGATTAGGGGCTCTGAGAAGAGCAACCTGTCCACCACTTCAATGCGCCGTCATTTGGAATCCAAGCACTGGAATCAGTGGCAGGCAGCAACGGCAGGACAAAGGCCGCCTGCCGTTCACGCCACTGCCACTGCCTCTGCCACTGCCTCTGCCTCTGCCACTGCCACTGATGACTGTGCTGGCGATGCACTCCAGAGGACGAGCCAGGACACCACTTCATCTGCCTCCGCCACTTTGTTGACTTCTACCTCATCCTCCCCTGGTCCTGTCTTATCTCCTTCTCCTGCACCATCAAAGGCACCATCAGGCGTTTCTTTACAACAACCCACCATCTCTCAGACATTGGAGCGGCGGCAGAAATACACTGCTAACCACCCACACGCGCAAGCCTTGAACGCCAACATCGCTAAACTGCTGGCCCAGGAGATGTTGGCGTTCCGGCTTGTTGAAACTCCCGCCTTCCTGGACCTGATGGCAACTGCGGCACCTCGCTATGCCGTCCCTAGCCGTCACTACTTCTCCCGGTGTGCCGTCCCCGCCTTGCACCAGCACGTGTCACTCAACATCAGGCGGGCCCTTAGTTCCGCGCTTTGCACAAAGGTCCACTTGACCACCGACGCGTGGACAAGTGCATGCGGACAGGGACGCTACATTTCACTGACGGCACACTGGGTGAATGTAGTTGAGGCTGGGACTGCTTCCCAAACTGGCCCGGTGTACCTCGTCTCCCCGCCTAACATTCCTGGCAGGGACACGAGAAGAACACCCCCCTCCTCCTCCTCCTCTACCGCCTCCTCCTCCGCCACCGCCTCCTCCTCCGCCACCGCCTCCTCCTCCGCTGTTAGATTGACCCCAGCTACGAGTTGGAAACGTTGCAGCACTGGCGTTGGTAGACGTCAGCAGGCTGTGCTGAAGCTGATCAGCTTGGGGGACAGACAGCACACTGCCTCCGAGGTGAGGGATGCCCTCCTCGATGAGACGGCAATATGGTTTGAGCCGCTGCACCTGGGCCCAGGCATGGTCGTTTGTGATAACGGCCGGAACCTGGTAGCAGCTCTGGAGCTTGCCGGACTCCAACATGTTCCATACCTGGCCCACGTCTTCAACCTAGTGGTGCAACGTTTCCTAAAGAGCTACCCCAATGTTCCAGAGCTACTGGTGAAAGTGCGGCGCATGTGCGCCCACTTTCGCAAGTCGACAGTAGCCGCTGCTAGCTTAAAATCTCTCCAGCAACGCCTGCATGTGCCACAACACCGGCTTTTGTGCGACGTCCCCACACGCTGGAACTCAACGTTTCAGATGTTGAATAGAGTGGTTGAGCAGCAGAGACCTTTGATGGAATACCAGCTACAAAACCCTAGGGTGCCACAAAGTCAGCTGCCTCAGTTTCACATCCATGAGTGGCCATGGATGAGAGACCTTTGTGACATCCTACGGGTCTTTGAGGAGTCCACAAGGAGGGTGAGCTCTGAGGATGCGATGGTGAGCCTTACAATCCCGCTCTTGTGTGTTCTGAGAGAATCCCTGATTGACATCAGGGATAACTCAGATCACACAGAGGAGTTAGGGATAGCATCCGATCCGTCACAGCTGGAGAGTAGGTCCACACATCTGTCCGCTTCACTGCGTTTAATGGAGGAGGAGGAGGAGGAGGAGGAGGAAGAAGAGTTGTCCGATGATGTGATGGTGATACAGGAGGCTTCCGGGCAACTTCGAATCGTCCCATTGTTGCAGCGCGGATGGGTAGACATGGAGGATGAGGAGGAAATGGAGATTGAACTTTCCGGTGGGGCCAGAGGAGTCATGCCAACTAACACTGTGGCAGACATGGCTGAGTTCATGTTGGGGTGCTTTACAACCGACAAGCGTATTGTCAAAATCATGGAGGACAACCAGTACTGGATCTTTGCTATCCTTGACCCCCGGTATAAAAACAACATCTCGTCTTTTATTCCGGTAGAGGGGAGGGCCAATCGCATCAATGCTTGCCACAGGCAATTGGTGCAGAATATGATGGAGATGTTTCCAGCATGTGACGTTGGCGGCAGGGAGGGCAGTTCCTCCAGTAGGCAACCAAGTTCTCACCGGTCCACACAAACGAGGGGCACACTGTCTAAGGTCTGGGACACCTTGATGGCACCCCCTCGCCAAAGTGCCGCCACGGAGGGTCCTAGTGTCACCAGGCGTGAGAAGTATAGGCGCATGTTGCGGGAATACCTTTCCGACCACAGCCCTGTCCTCTCCGACCCCTCTGCGCCCTACACGTATTGGGTGTCGAAGTTGGACCTGTGGCTTGAACTTGCCCTATATGCCTTGGAGGTGCTGTCCTGTCCTGCCGCCAGCGTCCTATCTGAGAGGGTGTTCAGTGCAGCCGGTAGCATCATCACTGACAAGCGCACCCGTCTGTCAGCTGAGAGTGCCGACCGGCTCACTTTGATAAAAATGAACCACCACTGGGTAGAGCCGTCATTTTTGTGCCCACCTGTGTAAAGCACCCCAACATGAAACTCCATGTCTGTACTCAACCTCTCCAATTCCTCCGCATCCTCATACTCATCCACCATAAGCGTTGCACAATTCTGCTAATACTAGGCTCCCTCCAACATGATTTCCCCCAACTCTGCTGGTTAGAGGCTCCCTCCACCCTGATTTCCACCAACTCTGCTGGTTAGAGGCTCCCTCCACCCTGCTTTCCCACAACTCTGCTGGTTAGAGGCTCCTTCCACCATGAATTTGCCCAAACTGGGCTGTTTAGAGGCTCCCTCCACCATGAATTTGCCCAAACTGGGCTGTTTAGAGGCTCCCTCCACCATGAATTTGCCCAAACTGGGCTGGTTAGAGGCTCCCTCCACCATGAATTGGTCCAAACTGGGGTTTTTAGAGGCTCCCTCCACCATGAATTGGTCCAAACTTGGCTGTTTAGAGGCTCCCTCCACCATGAATTTGCCCAAACTGGGCTGTTTAGAGGCTCCCTCCACCATGAATTTGCCCAAACTGGGTTTTTTAGAGGCTCCCTCCACCATGAATTTGCCCAAACTGGGCTGGTTAGAGGCTCCCTCCACCATGAATTGGTCCAAACTGGGGTTTTTAGAGGCTCCCTCCACCATGAATTGGTCCAAACTTGGCTGTTTAGAGGCTCCCTCCACCATTAATTGGTCCAAACTGGGCTGGTTAGAGGCTCCCTCCACCATGAATTGGTCCAAACTGGGTTTTTTAGAGGCTCCCTCCACCATGAATTTGCCCAAACTGGGCTGTTTAGAGGCTCCCTCCACCATGAATTGGTCCAAACTGGGGTGGTTAGAGGCTCCCTCCACCATTAATTGGTCCAAACTGGGCTGGTTAGAGGCTCCCTCCACCATTAATTGGTCCAAACTGGGCTGGTTAGAGGCTCCCTCCACCATGAATTTGCCCAAACTGGGCTGGTTAGAGGCTCCCTCCACCATGAATTGGTCCAAACTGGGTTTTTTAGAGGCTCCCTCCACCATGAATTTGCCCAAACTGGGCTGGTTAGAGGCTCCCTCCACCATGAATTGGTCCAAACTGGGGTTTTTAGAGGCTCCCTCCACCATGAATTTGCCCAAACTCTGCTGGTTAGAGGCTCAATCCACCCTGATTTTCAAAACAAATGTTGGTGCCAACCTCAACTTACTACAAGGGCCAAATTCACTGCTGGTGACAAGCTCTCCTCACTGCAAGTGCCAAATACACATGTTTCAAGGTGTTTTCCTACTGTCAGAGAGGTGGTATTGAGTGTGTAAAGTGTGTAGTTGTTAGGCTGTGATGTTGGGGTAATAGAGGGTCTTTGGTGTGTTAGATGCCCCCAGACATGCTTCCCCTGCTGTCCCAGTGTCATTCCAGAGGTGTTGGCATCATTTCCTGGGGTGTCATAGTGGACTTGGTGACCCTCCAGACACGGATTTGGGTTTCCCCCTTAACGAGTATCTGTTCCCCATAGACTATAATGGGGTTCGAAACCCGTTCGAACACACGAACATTGAGCGGCTGTTCGAATCGAATTTCGAACCTCGAACATTTTAGTGTTCGCTCATCTCTAGTAACGATGAGAGAAGCAAAAGGAAATCAAGGTGAAGGAGATGGGTGTGGTGCAAAATCAATTAAAGGGATGAGAGAATAGAGCAGTGTTCAGATAGGGCAACAAGCAGCTAAAGCAAGAAATCACAACTGAACACGCCTCCTGTGCCACAGCGTGCAAGCTGAGGGTGGCGCAGAGACGTTACAGCAAAGAACAAAAGATTTTTTTCTTACAAACAATGAGTGCCTCTGCACTGTATTATTCTATTTTGCATAGCACTGCCATTTTGCGTTCAACATGAATGGCCGCCACACTGTTATGCAGTTTACATAAGCATGAAATGAATGTTTGTTTCAGAGTTTCTACACCTGCACATTATTTGTTATTGATATTATCCAAGTATCTGGCTCTGATAGATGAGCCTTAATTCCTAAGGAAATATAGTCTCTGGAGATACATTGAAGAACTATAGACCGCTTTAAAAAGATTGGGAAGGTAGCTACATTAACAAATGATCTCTGTCTAATCTAAGGGATGTCCTACTGTCACAGTCTCCTCTCCTGCATGATCTTGGTACAACTTCAGGCTGTGCAATGATGTTCTAAAACATGTAGAGCTGTTTGTCTCCCCACCTGATGTTTAGATCGTGCAGTCAGCAAGTGGTGATAAATAGAGATGAGCGAACAGTAAAATATTCAATATTTGTTTCAAATAGCTGCTCAATATTCGACTATTTGATCGAATATCAAACCCCATTATAGTTTATGGGGAAAAATGCTTCGTTTCAGTGGAACTCAGAATTCGACTCAGGAGGGTCACCAAGTCTATTGGTCTATGACACCTCAGGAAATGATGCCAACACCTCTGGAATGCAACTGAGACAGCAGGGGAAGCATGTCTGAGGGCATCTAACAAGCCCAAGTCACAGTTTTACCCCACTATCACAGCCTATCAATTACACACTTTCCACACTCAAAAAATCCTCTATCAAAGTGAGAAAATACCTGGAAACCTTCTTTACTCCCCAATTGGATGGACAGAAACCCAAATTTAAGCTAAAGAAACATTAACAAGCACCTCTTTAAATCACGTTGCCCATGACAACCACAGATGGAATAGGCAATGGGAAATCCAACAGTACCCACCCTGAACCGTCATTGTGGATGTGTGTGTGATGTGGTAAGATCTTCCAAAATTCACTTTTATGGCCCTTAACGTGAGCCCTTCCAAATTAAGTTACAGGCCCTTAAGCTGAGCTACCAGCAGAGATTGAGGCCCTTCAAGTGACTTCAGCCTTCTACCTGCAGAGTTTTAGCCCCTTTAACTTAGTTCAGCCTTCCACCAGCAGAGTTTTTTGCCCTTTGGGTGAGTTGAGCCTTGCACCAGCAGAGTGTTAGCCCCTTTAAAATTCTTAGCCCCTAAACCGGTGGTTCCACAACCATCACTCTCATTGTGTTGGATTGATGTAGTGGATTGGACTGAGGACCCAGACATTGACCTTGATTTTGATAACATTTTGGCATCAAGTCCTAGGGGTAACTTTTATTTAGAGGACCGCAAAGGTAGAGAATTGGCTGAAACCACTACTACCGGTAATGGTACTCTAATATGGGACTCTACATTATCTCTACAGTGTTCTGATCAGGTGTTAATAGTCCAAACAACATGCTCCAGTACTTTAGCTGTAGATCAGAAACCACTTTCCCTTCCGACACCAGATTTAACCAAGCTTTACCATCATCATCCTGCTGAGATGGAGCCACTAAAGGAAACCTTGCCTTCAAAGGAATGTTCTGGAGCTGCAACTGAGCCAAATCTAAACAGAGAGTCCTTTGGAACTGAACAGAATTCACCAGCAGTGTTTTTGGCCCTTTGGGTGAGTTGAGCCTTGCACCAGCACGTGTCCCATAACATTAGGCGGGCCCTAAGTTCTGCGCTAAGTTGCACAAAGTTCCACTTGACCACCAACGCGTGGACAAGTGCATGCGGCCAGGGACGCTGCATCTCAATCGCATCACACTGGCTGAATGTAGTTGAGGCTGGTACCGGGTCGCATACTGTGGCGGCCTGCCTTGTCTCCCCGCCCAATATTCCTGGCAGGAGTGCTGAAACACCACCCTCCTCCTCCGCCGTTAAATCGACCCCAGCTACGAGCTGGAAGCGCTGCAACACTGGCGTGGGGAAATGTCAGCAGGCCGTGCTGAAGCTCATCAGCTTGGGGGACAGACAGCACAGTGCCTCCGAGGTCAGGGATGCCATCCTGGATGAGATGGCAATGTTTTTTGCCCCGCTGCACCTGGGCCCAGGTACAGGTTGGCGTATTTGATAATGGCCGGAACCTGGTAGCAGATCTGGAGCTCGCCAGACTCAAACATGGTCCACACATGGCC
Source organism: Leptodactylus fuscus (assembly GCF_031893055.1). NCBI lineage: Eukaryota > Metazoa > Chordata > Amphibia > Anura > Leptodactylidae > Leptodactylus > Leptodactylus fuscus. The sequence continues at coordinate 45,000,939 of NC_134274.1, forward strand.
TACATTTTCAAATTATTGGTGCAACGGTTTCTAACAACTTACCCCAATTTACAAAAGCTACTGGTTAAAGTGCGACGCTTGTGCTCCCACTTTGGCAAGTCTACAGTACCTGGTGCTAGCCTCAATACACTCCAGCAATACCTACATCTGCCTAAAGCACCAGCTGTTGTGCGAGGTCACCACCCGCTGAAACCCTAGATACCGTATGTTGAGCAAGGTGTGTGAGCAGCAGAGACCTTTGATGGAGTTCCATCTACAAAACCCAAGGGTTCATCAAAGTCAGCTCCCTCAGTTTCTGCACCATGAGTTTCCATGGGTGGCAGACTTATGTGAAATCCTATCCCATCCTTTCCACTGGACAAGAAACATTAGCATGCGCTCATCATAATTGCTGATATGACAGCTGCGTTAAGCCGGGTGCAGGGTACAACGCAGGGTACAATGGTGCAGGTGTTACAATGGCTAGTGGATAATGCTTCCAGCTGCTTTTCCAGCAGCCGGTCAGCCACTACCTGCAGTCATGTTCATACCCAAGAGTCTGCCTCTCCTTCCTCTCAACATGTCTAATCTTCCCAACAGAGTCATCCCACCCTTGCCCCTCCCAGGATCTCTTTTCGGGTCCTTTTACTGTCTGTCCCTCTGTTGAACCACTTCCCGAATCCCAGGATCCCCAGACGACTGTGTGTACTGATGCCCAAATACTGGAGCATCCGCCATCACCTGGCAATTTTGTGGTTCTGGACTGGCAACCTACATTTTCCATCCTCAGTGATGATGATGAGACACAGTTGCCATCAGGGCATGCTGTTGTCATGTGTGGTTTGCAGTAAGAGGAGAGTAAGCAATTGGAAGAGGAGTTAGTGGACGATGAGGCCACTGTCCCTAAATGGACATGGGTGATGTATAGCGGGGAAAGCAGTGTAGATGTGGAGGCAAGCTAAGCAGGAAAATAGGTGGCTACAGGCAGAGGCATGTCCAGAGACAGCAAGGCCAAAAGATTTTCCGTGTACTAGCCACTCATGCAAAACTCGCCCATGTACTCATGCAAAACTCGCCCATATAGCCAGACTAATTCCTCCAACAGGCTAACAACTGCCATCCGGTCCACACCCACCAGGGGTACACTCTCCAAGGTCTGGGCCAAACTACCGCCACTGAGGGGCCTAGTGTCACCAGGAGGGACAAGTATAGGTGCATGTTGCGGGAGTACCTGGCCAACCCCAGCCCTGTCCTCTCCAATCCCTCTGCGCCCTACATTTAGTGGGTCTCCAAGTTGGATTTGTGGCTAGAACTTGCGCTCTATGCATTGGAGTTCCTTTCCTGCCTTGACGCCAGCGTGCTATCCAAAAATGTCTTCAGCGCAGCCGGTGGCATCATCCCGGATAAGCACAGCCAGCTGTCAGTGCTGATTGGCTGACGCTGATCAAAATGAGCAGCCACTGGATAGACCCATCATTTTCATTTCCAGCAGTGTCAAGCACCCTGAAATTAAGTTTGATGTGTGTGCTCACCCTCTACAATTCTTCCTCCTCCTCATACTCCTCCACCATCAGCGTTGCACAATTCTGCTCCTACTAGGTTCAATTCACACTAATGCCCCCAAACTCTATTCTTCTGGTTAGAGGCTAAATCCACCCTGATTACCCCAACTGTGCTGGTTAGAAGCTCATTATAAGTCATGCCAAGTAACATACTGGAACACATTGCTGACTTCATGTTAGGTTGCTTTTCAAGAGACAAAGCCATAGTTCACATCATGGAGAACAAACAATAATGGATTTTTGCAATACTCGACCCCAGGTATAAGTTCAAAATCACATCCTTTGTTCTGGTAAAGGAGAGCAAAAATTTCGCACACATGATATGTAAATATCTAAGCTAAGCAGCAAAAAGGTGGCTACAGGCAGAGGCATGGACAGGGGTGTTGTATAGCGTGGAAAGCAGTGTAGATGTGGAGGCAAGCTAAGCAGGAAAAAAGGTGGCTAGAGGCAGAGGCATGTCCAGAGGCAGCATGGCCAAAGATTTTCCATGCACTAGCCACTCATGCAAAACTCACCCATGTTGCCAGACTTAAGCGATATCTCTCCGTGTCTTTGAGGAGTCCACCAAGAGGGTCAGCTTTGATGACGCATTACTGATTTTAACAACCCCGCTCCTGTGTGTGATGCAAGAATCCCTCATCACCATCAGGGATAATGCATTGTACGCTGAGGAGTCGGGCATAGGTGCAGAACCATTTCAGCAGGATAGTCAGTGCACATTCCTTTACTTCACAGCATGTATTGATGGAGGAAGAGGAGGACGGCAAAGTGGCCGATGATTTCATTGTCACACAGGAGGCTAGCGGCACCCCCTGGCCAAACTACAGCCACTGAGGTGCCTAGTGTCACCAGTTACATGACAAATTTAATGCGCTTTGCACACTTTGCAAGTCTAAACTGAGTAGGGGCTCTGAAAAGAGCAACCTTACCACCTCTTGCATGCGCTGTCATTTGGAAGGCAAGCCCTGGGCTCAGTGGGAGAGAGCAAACACAGGGCAATCGTTGCCTGGCGTTGCCGACACTGCCTCTTCCACTTTTTACACCAGCCTGGACACCTACACATCTGTCTCTGACACATTGGGGAGTTCACACACATCTGCCCTTTTGGCCTGCACCATCATGTGCCTCATCCCAGCCACTCCCCATCTCCCAGGCATTTCATTGCAGATAGAAGTATAGCGCTAGCCACCCACATGCCCAAGCCTTTAACGGCCTCATCTAAAAACTGCTGGCCCTGGAGATGTTGGCATTTATGCTTCTGGAAACCCAGGCCTTCCGTCACCAGATGGCAGCTGGGACACCACCCTATGCTGGGCCTAGCTGTTACTACTTCTCTTGGTGTTCTGTCCCCGCCTTGTGCCTGCACGTGTCCCATAACATTAGTCGGGCCCAGAGTTCCGCGCTTTGCTGCAAGGTCCACTTGACCACCGACAAGCGCCTGTGGTCAGGGATGCTGCTTATCTTTAATGACAAGCCGGGTGAATGTAGTGGAGTCTGGGCCTTGGGTTCAAACTGGGGTGGCCTAGCTCCTCTCCCAGCCCAAAATTCATGGCAGGGTTTCTCTGAAAGCCTACTCCTGTGCTGCAACCTCGACCCCAACTATGAGCTGGAAACGCTGTACCACTGGCGTGGGGAGATGTCAGAAGTCCATGCTGATCCTCATCAGCTTGGGGGACAGATAGCACACTTCCTCCGAGGTGAGGGATACCATCCAGGATGATATGGCAACATGGTTTTCCCCACTGCACCTGGCCCAAGGCATGTTTGCGTGTGTGATAATGGCCGGAACCTAGTAACAGACCTGGAGCTTGCCAGAATCAAACACGGTCCACACATAGCCCACGTTTTCAACTTGTTGGTGCAAAGGTTTTTTGAAACCTACACCATTGTGCCTGATATACTTGGTCAAAGTGCGGCATTTTCATAAGTGAGAAGTAGCCTCTGCTAGGCTGAAAACATTCAGAACACAGTCCTGTCAACTTCGCACTGTTGGCTGGTGGAGGAAGACGAGGGGAATGAAGTGGCATTTCATGTCACTTTCCCACATGAGGCTTGAGGGTGAAGTTCAGTGCATCCCATTGCTTTAGCACAGATGGTGTGAAGGGGAGTGTAAAATGGAGGAAATGGAGAGTGACCCTTACAGTTGGGGGCAGCGAACTGATGCCAAGTAACACACTGGCACACATGGCTGACTTCATGTTGGGTTGCTTTTCAAGAGACAAAGGCATAGTTCACATCATGGAGAGCAAACAATACTGGATTGAACAAAAAATTGGATTGAGCTGATATAGCCTGACTGAATTGCTGTGTATCACACTTAGCTTTTAGGGGCTAGATCCTTAAAAATTGGATTGAGCTGATATAGCCTGATTGAATTGATGTGTCTCCCACTTAGCTTTGGGGAGTACAGCATTAAAAACAGGTTTGACCATACATGGGACTGAATGAACGGCTGTCTCCCACTTAGGTTTGGGGAGTACAGCATGTGGAAAGCTGGATGTTGCATATATAGACTGACTGAATTGCTGTGTCTCCCACTTAGCTTTGGGGGGTACAACATTAAAAACAGGTTTGACCATACATGACCTGACTGAATGGCTGTGTCTCCCACTTAGCATAGGGGGGTACAGTGGAGGAAAGCTGGATGTTGCGTATATGGACTGAATGAATTGCTGGGTATACCACTTAGCTTTGGGGGGTACAACATTAAAAACAAGTTTGACTTTACATGGCCTGACTCAATGGCTGTGTCTCCCACTTAGCTTTGGGGGGTAGAGCATTAAAAAACTGGATTGAGCTTTTATAGCATGACTGAAATGTTGTTTCACACATATCTTCTGGGGGGTAGACTCTTAAAAATTAGATTGAGCTGATATAGCCTGACTGAATTTCTGTGTCTTCCACCTAGGTTTTGGGGGTACACACCGTGGATATCTGGATTGAGCGTACATAGCCTGACTGAATTTCTGTCGAATACATATTCGATCGATCTCTAGTTATAAACATATTAACTTCAAAGCAAAACTAGTAATTCTTTATACAGTGACCAAAATGTAAGCTTAAAGAGAATGTGCCACCACATTATTTAACCATATTGTGGGGGAGGTAGCTCGGTAGAAGCAGTGGTGCAAACCCAAACAGATGGGGACACAAAATATGTTGCAAACTGATTTATTTAGAAAAAAAACCCAGAAAATAAATAAACCTGGACTTCAGGCAAAAAATAAATGAAATAAAATTCAGCCCTAACTTTGGCAAAAACTAAATTAAAACCTGCTCGTCTGAGCAACTAACTAAACACAATGGATAACCTAACTATATGTGTGGCTTACTTCCAGCCACATGAACAAAACAGGAGCAAAATTGTCTCACCAGACTCAGGGTTACAGGACAGAACCGCACACCTCCTTTCACCCCATGGTACTGCCCTGCAATGCAAGAGCTTCAGCCATGTTCTAACCCAGTAATGATCCAAGGATCTACACCTGGGCTGAAGCCTACTCCAGATCTGCCCTGGACCACACATATGTCAGAAACCTGGGACTGATATATCTGGACTCCAGCACTCTGCCTGTCACCTTCTCACACTATTGTAATGTTAAACTTATTTATAAACAACTTTTATTGTTCTTGTTTTTAATTTTCCATGTTATTCTCTATATAGGAGACAAAACAAAACAACTCTTGCCTTTAAGCATAAAATAATCCTGGAGATAAAACATGGGCCATAAACATAATGGTCTGGAGCAGACTGGAATGCTGAAATCTCTTATTGGTACTGGTGGATTTTGTGTCTATATATACATAGTAGCTGTGGTCTTCAGGGTGCTAATAAGTGAGAGGGCTGCTGAAAAAAATCCTCCATTAGAAAACTGCATATTATGTCTGCCTATTAGGGTTGAGCGATCGTGTTCGGAAAAGATCGGATTCCGATCAGTGATCAAGAAAATTTCATGATCGCGATCGGAATTCCAAACACGATCTTTTTAGGTGGGATTGAGATCGGTACTATTTCCCACAATGCTTTGCTTAACCTTCACACTGAGTATACGCTCCACTCATTCTGAGTGGAGTGTATACTCACTGTGAAGGCTCCGCTGCGGTTCCATAGGAATGAATGGAAGCAGCCGGGACACAGCCTTAACCCCCTGCATGCCGGCTACCTCCATTCATTCTAATGGGAGACTAAACTAACATCTCTAGTAGCTACTTGCCTCCAAAGATGGCTGCTCCGGTGCCCAGTGTTCTCCTTCTTCGCCTCGCTGCCGATCCACGCTGCTCTTCTCGCCTCGCTGCTGCCGCCTCCCAGTTTAGTGTTTAAAGAGCTAGGAAGGTGGGGCTTGTGGCCAAGGAGAGTGTGGGCGGGTACAGGGCGGGGAGAAGTGACATCTCCCCTCCCAGTACCCACCCACACTCTCCTAACCCGCCCACACTCTCCTAATCTGGGAGGCAGGGGGCAGCGAGGCGAGAAGAGCAGCGTGGAGCGGCAGCGAGGCGAAGCAGAAAGAGAACACCCAGATTATAGAACACCCAGAACCCCATAGATTATAATGGGCTCCGTGTGCTTGCCGCGGGCTGCCTGCATGAATAATGCGGACAGGAAAGTAGATTGTGAACTACTTTCCTGTCTGCATGATCCTTGTGGAGATACAACGGCAATCACACGGACTCCATTATAGTCTATGAGGTCCGTGTGCTTTCAATGGCACACCGCTTGCAGTTGCGTTCGGTATTCCGTTCTGTGGGGGTCCTCATGCTTGAATACCAACTCAGATGTGAACGAGGCCTTAAAATGACAGAGAAACTGTATAACTTCTCATGAAATGGCAGACTTCTTTGACATTTCACACCACAAATAATATATCCCAGTTTTCTAATGGAACATTAAATGGTGCCATCAAAAAAAAAAATAAATCTATCTATCTTGTCTTTAAAAAAAACGTTGACTACAAAGCACTAGGATGGTGGAAAACAAACTGAAGAAGTTTACTGCTGGAGCTGAAGTGGTTAAATCAGTAAACACAAGTGTATAGTTTTTATACAGCTAAAGAAATGCTACGTAACAAATAGATAACTTGTTACAATTTCTGGAACCAATTTGTCGACTTCTCCGAAGCTGGAGAGGACAGATCTGACTGTATGATTCAGTAAGCTAGCAGCCCACACGACTACAGTCCTACAAATTAATTGTCTAAAAAAGAACACACAAAAACCCATGTAATTACCATTTAATGGGAGTTATATGTTAATTATTGACTGATTGTAAAATGTAAATCCCTTAATGTGGATACTTACGGTATATTCAAAAAGAAAATCTAGTTTCTATGGAGTTAACCTGAAATGGCTTGAAATAACCACTTTGCATGTATTACAGATGTTAATATGGTCTGGGGCATGAAGAGGTCGGCTATTTGCTGAGAACTGTAGAAAAATAAAATTGTACATGATAAACTTAAAAATTAGAGGTCTTATAAACCTTTCCAAACTTTTCATGTAACTACTGTTATTGCATGAGGTTAGAGGTGGTGGACACAGGCAGATAAGGACAAGTTGGACCTCTTGTTTTCCAATATCTTAGCAAAGAGCGCCTCCCCTTATATCTTATTAACAATCCATCTATAATTATTAGCCATGAAGTTCATTAGCTTAGGTAATTACCTGCAATAGGCAGTGGACAGCTGCTGTTAAAGTGTGAGGGACCTGAACCTACTTCAAGTGTTGTCCCCACCCCTGAGGTGTAAGATGTAGTCCAGCTAGGAAAAAAGTTCTACTGTTCCAATACTGGTTAGGGTTGAGCGATTGGGATTGGAAAAGATTGAATTCTGATCGGCAATCGAGTAAATTTCCCATCCCGATCTTTTCCAGCGGGATCGAGGACGGAGGTTATCTCAAGATCGGCTCAACCCTAAAAGTGAATTTTCCCATAGAGAAGCATTGACTAAGGTTGATCGATCGGGATCGGAAAAGATCGGATTCCGATCAGTGATCAAGCAAGTTTCACGATCACGAACTGGATTGGCTGGAAAATTATCGGAAATCTGATTTTAAATTGATCCTGAAATCTCAAGATTGGGTCAACCCCGATCTCTGCTTTCTGGTCCCATTTTGACATCCTGCTTCTTATACTATTTAGTGTGACCCAAGTGGACTTGGTAAGCATCTGAATAGAATCAGTGGGAGATTGGGGAGGCGATTAGTTTCTTTGATTTTTTTTTTTTACTTTGAGCCCTTTGCCAAAATGTTTTTCCTGTTGAATTATTCCTTTAAGGCCCCACATAGTAGGCCACAGAAGAAAAAAAATGCATCAGAAATGCATCGCCGTTTTTCCTGCTGTGTTTTTCACAGAAAGTCTTGAGGTTTCCTCTGTGGATTTTCTGCTTTGATGGTCCTATAGGGAACTGCTAGAGTTTTGCAGTATTTCCAGGCACAGTATCTTGTTCTGGGCACTGGTGATCTAAAAAAGATGGCATCACCTCGGTCAACATTGGGGGCCTTAATGGGCACTGACTATGGGAATAAGTGCAATGTCTTTGCTGTAGATTACAGTAGAAACCTGCCGATCATGGCTGCCGTTCAGCTCCTAATAGTATGGCGGATGTCTGGAAGGCGATAAATGGAACCTGTTGGATGGTTTTTACAACCTTGTGTGCCTCATGTGAGAGGCATTAAGTAATGACCTTTTCTATAGTGTCACTCACTCAGTCTTCTGTTACTGAAATGTCAAGTTATAAGCTTAACCCCTTAGATTGGAATATGTAAATTCACCTTAACTAGTTAAAAAAGCAGGGATCCCGATCGCTCAACCCTTGTTACTTTATGTTTATGGAGTGGGGTTGAGCCGATCTTGAGATTTCAGGATCGTTTTTAAAATCTGATTTCTGATCATTTTCCAACCGATCCCGATCTCGATCGTGAAATATGCTTGATCACAGATCAGGATCCAATCTTTCCCGATCCCGATTGCTCAACCCTAGTAAATTTGCCTATGGATTTAAAATCTAATAACTTGAATTTTCAACAAAAAAAAAAGCTTACTGCATAGCACCATTGGATAAAGTTATTACTTGAAACTAAATGAACTGGAGCCAATTTACGGTGGAGCAAATACCCGGCAGGTTCTCCTTATTAGCATAGAGAAAAACAAGCATATGAATATAAAGATATAAATTAATAGCAAAGGTTGAAGAAAGTAGATGTACTGCCAGGCAAAAGGGACAGAAGACAAGAGGCAAGTCACTATCCGGGGTTCAGGGAAATGAGTACTTCACTTTCACCATATGCTATACTACGCTTGTTGACCTTCTTCTTTAAGATGACCCTCCACTAGAAGAACACTTTTCAATGCAATTTTGGCTGCTTCTCTGAAAAAGGTTTCACTGTGTATGCCGTCATATGAACACAGAATAAATCCTAAACCAAGGGAAGATACCTGTATCCTTGTACTCTTGGTATTCAGATACATCCTCTTTAGAGATGAGCGAGTAGTACTCGATCGAGTAGATATTCGATCGAATACTACGGTAATGTAGTACGGAATGTAAAAGTTCAATGCAGAACAAGCATTGATTGGCCGAATGCTATACAGTCGGCCAATCAACGCTGGTTCTTCTCCTACCTTTAGAAGTCTTCTCCGTGCAGCTTCCCCGCGGCGTCTTCCGTCTCTTCATTCACTCTGCCAGGCATCGGGCCTGGGCAGAGCCGACTGCGCATGTCCGCTTCTAGTGCAGGCATGTACAGTCGGCTCTGCCCAGGCCCGATGCCTGGCAGAGTGAATTCAGAGCCGGAAGATGCCGTGGGGACGCTGCACGGAGAAGACTTCTCGGAGCATCCAGCCCGACCCTCACTCGTGGACTTGGTAAGTATAATTTGATCGAATGTTGCCTACCCCTGAAACGAGCATTTTCCCCCATAGACTATAATAGGATTCGATATTCGATTCGAGTAGTCGTATATTGAGGGGCTACTCGAAATGAATATCAAACATTTTACTGTTCATCTCTAATCCTGTTATAGTTCTACTACAACTATACTGTGATTGAGGCAGAAAATGACCAGAAAATTTCATTCATTTTTCTTTTCACTATGAATATCCTTCTGAAGATGATTTGGATTATTTGTCATAAGTTGTAAACCCAGTCTACCTTTTACAATTAAAGAACCGTATTGCTGAGTAACTGTAAGACAGACTTCAATGGCGAGACATAGTCCCATTACAAGTTTATTGGGATCATTGAGGTCAGTCCCAAAGGCTTTTTCATCTGGGAACAATCCTGCACATTCCATGGATTAAGTGCTGAAAACATCTTAATTCAAAGAGCTCAGTTTCTTTCAAAAAGCTTTGTCATCTCCCAAGGGCTTCATAAAACAAAAAGTGCATTGCACGGTAGCAATATTTGTAAAAACAAAGACGTCATGTGAGGAGCGGTATAGATATATCACATAAGGGAGTCTACTTGCCATGTGTAGGTTCACTATATCCTTCACATTCAAATACACAAAAATTCAATTAGCCAGTACAATGAATGAAATACTTTAAGTCTGGTTTTACGCACCACAGTTTTTGTGGCAGGTTACGTGCAGCATTTGGAGACAAAGTCATAGATGGATTTCAAAAGAATAGGAAATATAAAGAAATTACTGATACATATTATATATGGGTGACAGAAGGATACTGTCCGTAACGAGCTCCATGCTGGAGAACAACTCCAGGAGCAGGTCTCTAAAGATAAGTGGGGTCCGCGCTTCTTAGTATAATAGAATCACGTTTATTGGGTACTCAGAGCACACAACACGTTTCGGCAATTCAATTTCCTTTTTCAAGTGCCATCCCATGTATGAGACCCTGATAGAACTGGGCAGTACTGTCATTGACCAACTGCGTCACCTCAAGTGTGAGAAGGAGCGCTATCGGAGGTCCTTCCTCCCAACTGTGGTCAGGCTGTATAATCAACATCGGGCTAAGTATAGAGCATAGAGTACTACTTACATAGGTAATTAATCTCCTCCTTATCTGCAGTTTAGAAGATAGCATGGAGGGACTATTGGACTTTTGCCTATTAAACTGGAACACAATACAGATTTTAGAGTTGCCACCTATGTAAGACAAAACACAGAGGTTGAATTTGCCACCTTACATGATTTCCTCTTTTGTCTATATTTTCTACAGACAAATAAATTCTACAACATTTTAATGTATTCATTTGCATGTCTGTTTTGCCCACCTGAGCCTCCATTCATTTTTCCCAGGGGTCTGAAGAGACCTGAAAGTATAACAGCAACACTTGAACAAAATTTGCAGCCAAACCTCTGAAATATTTACAATAAGGATTTTGCAAAGGTCGTCCATCACTAGTTATGACTATGGTTTAAATGATTTTTATTAACCTAGTGGAGCCCCCTGCTGGTGCTGAATCAAACCTTTAACAAATTGGGAAAAGAGGACTTGACACTTGTTCAAGGAAAAATGAAGAGTGGAGTGCTTAAAGGGGTTTTCTGGGTAAAAAAAAAGTGTTATTAAAAAAAATGTCTGTTAGTGCTACCAACTGGTTAATAAATGCACCCATATATCTATATTCGTGTTTTGAGTGATTTCTGGGTCTCTCTGGGGGCTGCTGGTATCTCTGCTTTGTTTACATGCTCAGCTTCCTACTATCTAACTTCCTCACTAATCCTATCACCTTTCTCCACCCTCCTTCCTCTCTCCCTTCCCTGTCTCTCTAACTATCCCACCCATTCCTATCTACCCAACCCAACCCCTGACCCATAGTATATACTTACCCCTAAATGCTTCTTCCGGTAAGATGGCCCCTCCTCCTTTTCTGCTCCTGTACTCCTCAGCAGCACTCAAACACCTCTACTGCGCATGCGTGGAAGCACAATAGAGGTGAATTATATGCAGCACAGTGGTAAAGAGTGCGCACCGCACAAACAGCAGTAGGAGGAGCCGTCTCACTGGAAGAAGCAATGGATGAGTAAGTATGAGTGGAGTGGAGTGGATGGTGGGGGGAGGATTAATAGTGATGTTCTCTTTGTGGAAATGGGGAAACGGATTGTCACCGGATAATCAGAAAATGTCCCTGGGGTGGTCACATGACTGTTGCAGGGATACGAGTAACTATTCATTTTTGGTAAGAGATGTTATTTAGAAAGTAAGGGGGGGGGGGGTTAGAGCAGTGTGACTCACCTATTCAGGAAGGCCTACAACCTCCAATAACACTATCACCGCACTGCCATCTGAACAGTCTCCCCCTCTCCTTCTGTCTCTCCCCCCTTCCCCCATAGATTGTAAGCCCTCACGGGCAGGGTCCTCTACCCCACTGTGCCAGTCGGTCACTGTTAGTATTATATCTACCTGCATATTCTGTGTATTGCATGTAACCCCCAAATGTAAAGCACCAATAGAATTAATGGTGCTATAAAAACAATAATAATAATAATAATAATAATAATAATAATAATAATAATAATAATAATAAAGTTATCCCGGAAAAACCCTTTAAATGTTCCTTTAGCGCTGGTTCAATCAACCCAAGAAATGAATACTATATCTAATTTCCCTGCCTTATCAGCAAATACTAAGCAATAACATACACAACATCGGTCTTTGTCCTTTTACTATATCTTTCCTATTAGAAGTTCAGGTTATTTTGCTTTGTATTGTTGGACACATTTTGAGAATTAACACAAGTATCAGGAGTGCAATGTAAATTTTAGAACTCACTTGGCGATAATCTATCTTATACTTAAACTTGTCTGTTCCTGTACAAACTTTCACCCAAAGTAGGGATTGACTTTACAAAAAAAAAAAATAAATAAATATGTATCTTTATTGGTATCTTGTGTCTAAAGGAGGCAAAAGGAGTCTCTGGAATATAAACCACTGCTAGTTGTAAATTCTGACGTAACTGATGATCAAACTTGGCTTTTTGCAAATAGAAGCAGAGATGTTTCATCAGCAAAAAAGTTTTAGCAATTTCGGTTAAATTAACTGAATTAAGGCTATTACAGAAGAAAGTAAAGTTCGCTGCACCTTCTATTACTACTAATTAAAGCTTTCATGTTATTGCAAAAATTATTACATTATGTAAGAATACAAGAAAAGATTTCAGTTTCAACACATAGCATAAGTATATCTCATTTCTGAAGAAGCCTTGATCATAGGAATTAAAAACAATGACTCAGTTCATTAAGGCTCTGTAATTATTTCCAGAATTTTGCATTTTTGACAGCAAGACTAGTACAGAAAGTCATTGGGATCTGTTGGGTTTATAACGGATTTATTAGAATTAATTGTAAACCATTAAAATTTAAAACCAATAAACAAATACACAGTCCAGTCATATTAATGTGAGCATCGCCTACTTTTCACATCAACGTTAAATAACCAATCGCAGAAGGCACGTGTCAGCCGCCATCTGGGTGCACTCATCATTGTGGAAGGCACGATGGATCAATACAAGTATGCATCTATCCTTGTGGACCATGTTCACCCCTACATGCGAATTGTTTTTCCTCAGGATGATGGCATCTACCATCTACCTATAGGTCTTGACTATCTCAATATCTGTTCCCTAGATGATCACCAAATTCAGGGCATTTCTCTGCTTACTAAAGTCCACCACCATCTCCTTGCATTAATCCCAGCATTAATCCTGAGGTGGTTCCCCTGCCACCATTCCACAAAGTTCTGGTTTAAAGGGGACCTTTCACATCCTCGGTAATACACTGCTAGAAAGCCAACAATGGGCTGAATTCAGCCGGGCAGCTGATCTAAACACTGAGGATTGGAATAACTCTTATCATGAGTGTTTAACGCTTTAGATGCTGAAGCCACAACATTTAACTTACAGTAAGCGTAAGCGGCCATTTTCTTGTGGCCGCGGGCATGCTCAGTCTGCTCTGCCAGAGGCCTACAAGGTTGAAACCCAGCTCCAGAAGAAGATGCGCAGATAGGTGGGTTCCTGAAGAAGACGGTGGTGTTGCTGGAGAGTTCTCTTGCAGCATTGGGGACACCCCCAGTGCTGCGAGAGAACTCATTTGCATACCGAAGAAAACTGGGATATCTACCAAACAGCGGCACGGAAAAGACATCTAAATGTAGGAAAAGAATAGCCTTTCTTAAGGTTATTCCTACGTTTTATCAAGAAAAAATCCCAAACCACCCCCCCATTTTAATAGTAGAATCCCTTTAAAGCCTTTAAACCTTTAAATTGCTTGAGTTTTGCTTGTTTTTAGGTCATCTGAAATTTGTTGAATTGAAGACTGATTTTACTTTTGCACGACATTCAATTTCATGCTTAAAAAAAGTCTTGGGTTACTTTTGCAGTATGTTTTGGGTCAGATAAAATAACCATATAAAATTTTGGATCCGTCCTGCTACTTTCATCAGCAGTCACATTATTAAAAAGATTCAAGTGGACCCGTTCCATTGGCAACCATACGTCCTACTTTACAGATCTGCTGCATAGGAAAACCGGCTATTCTGCTGCACTTGCACAAAAGCCAGATGGAATTATTTAGTTAAGTTGAATGAACTTCCACTACTATTTTTAAAACATCGGCTGGATTGTTGCTGACTTCATGGAATTTTCTGTTGTGATTGCAACCATTTATGCCAAGTAAAACGGGTAAAGTTAAAGTTGATCCATTACCAAGTCTGAAAAACCCAATGACAGACTCTACCACCCTGAGTAATTTGGTGTTTAGTTTATTCAAATTCATTCAGTCCTTTTAATGTCAATCAAATTAGAGTATACTAGCCAAGTGGGCAGTAACACTACTATGAGATAAGGCACCTAGAGGCCCCGTCCTCATAGAAACTATTATCTTACCCCCCATTTGTCTAGTATACCCAAATTTGCATCATAAATAAAAAGCTTATATCTTTGAAGTGAGTGAAATTGGATAAACAAAGAACTAAAATGCTCAGGGTGACCGTGCGCATGCACCAGATTATCTATGTCTATGAGCTTTCAGGCCTAGTGACAGGTCCTTCTTAAATTAAGAAATTATTAATTAAATTATTAAGAAAAGTATTTTAGTGCTATTAATGGGTTATTAATTGCACCAAAATAACTAGCAGTATTTTGAGTGATTTCTGGATTTCTCTGGGACCTCCTGACATCCTCTACATTTGTTTACATGCTTCCCCCTAGCTTCCTGCTGTCCTAGCCAACAACTCCCATGATCCCCCTCTCTTACACCCCTCCCTGTTTCCCTAGCTAGCCTGTGGACTAGTAGCCCTATCTACCTACCTTCCTCACTAAGCCACAATCCCCCTCACAATCACAGAATGTCCTGATCTCCAGGACATTCTGTGTCCTGGAGATCAGCGTCTTTGGTCTTGGTGGCATCTCCTTCTTTGGACTTCTTGTGTATACATGGTAGGCCGCTCTTCACTTCTGCCGGCGACTGTACAATAAAGCTTTATTGCACAGGCACTAGCAGAAGTGGGGGAAGTGCCAGAAGAATGTAGATGGGTAAGTATGTAAGGGACGGGACAGGGGAGTTTTGGTGATGCTTCGTTTCCGGAAATTCGGAAATGGAACATCACCGGATCATCAAAAAATGTGCCTGGGGTGGTCATGTAACCGCCCCAGGTATATAGATAAATATACATATTTTTAATTAAAGTCAATTAGAAGTTAGGTGGGGGAGTGGGTTTAGTTTAAGGACTAAATTTCTATTTATCCCGGACAACCCCTTTAATGTCTTTGTTATACTTATGTGTTGTGTCATCCTTTACTTTACATCCAACCCTCAGAAGAACTCACAATCTCATTTCTTTAAGACCAGTTTGAGACAAATACAGTATGGACACACGTGTTTGTCCATATTATGGCAAAAAGTCACAGCCTAACAGATCTGATGGCTAGAACTGATCGTATCCTAGGAATCTATAACGCTGTTGACTCGGATTATCGAGCCACCATTAGGACAGAACTTATAACACTTATTTTTATATGAAATGTAAAGATTGAGAGTTCTCAGTAGTAGGGTTGAGCGATCGTGTTCGGAAAAGATCGAATTACGATTGGCGATCGAGAAAATTTCACGATCGCGATCGGAATTCCGAACACGATCTTTCACAGTGGGATCGAGATCGGTACGATTTCCCACAATGCTTTGCTTAGTCTTCACACTGAGTATATAGTGTATACTCAGTATGAAGGCTCCGCTGCGGTTCCATAGGAATGAATGGAAGCAGCCGGCACACAGCCTTAACCCTCTGCGTGTCGGCTGCCTCCATTAATTCTAATGGGAGACTAAACTAACATCTCTAGTAGCTACTTACCTCCAGAGATGGCTGCTCCGGTGTTGTTCTTCTCCTCGCAGCTGCTCCACGCTGCAGTCTTCTTGCCTCACTGCCCCGCCTCCCAGGTTAGTGTTTAAAGAGCTAGGAAGGCGGGGCTTGTGGCTTAGGAGAGTGTGGGCGTGACGTCTCCCCTCCCAGTACCCGCACTCTCCTAACCCGCCCACACTCTCCTAACCTGGGAGGCAGGGGGCAGCGAGGCAAGAAGACTGCAGCGTGGAGCGGCAGCGAGGCGAAGAAGAACACCGGAGCAGCCATCTCTGGAGGTAAGTGGACACCAGGGGGGACTAAGTAGCCAGAGGATTAAAAAAAAATCCTCTGGCTACTTAGTGATTCACTACACAGCGTGGATTCTAACAATTAAAGCGTTCAATTGTTACACTCCATTCTGTATAGTGCTTTTAAAATCCGATCTCCGATTAATAAAAAAATCCCATTGACTTGCATTGGGATCGAGATCGGTTTCGAATGAAAAATGTTCAGAAATCGGATTTTAAAATCGATCCTGAAAAGCCAAGATCGGCTCAACCCTACTCAGTAGTTGATAACTTTTTTAATGGCTAACAAAAAATGATGACATATTGCGAGCTTTCGGAACTACTTTGTTCCTTCATCAGGCTGGTTATCACACAATATTTAAAGGCGAGCACATTTCATATTCACTGGCTAATAAGGTAGAAAGATAAATTTTCTTATTTTTATATCAAATATTTATATCCATAGTAATGATTAATGAGCAATAGATTCCCCAAAATAGAGCCACATAATAATAATCATATACCTGCATAGTTTGCAGGAATGAATTCCATCATTCACCACTCTTTCTTGGTAGAGAACGTAAGAGGGGTAGAGAATTAGCATTTTTCAACATATTGCACCATTGACAAGGAAGCATTGCACCAAGTGAAAGTATCCAACATTGACAGTTTAATACACAGCCTGCAGGCATTCTGCCTTGTAATGGTGACATATCACCTTACGCTAGAAGGGAACTTATTTAAAGTACTGCACATAATGAGCAGTCTACACTCTAATATGCATGTTTTATTGACTTTCAGATTGAAAGGAGGTAGAAAATGTTCATGAGGACATTATAAGAAGAAGAGGACATCTTGAGGAGTGTAATGAGGAAGTTGCCAATACAGATTTACTGCAAATGAGTACTAATCAATATGGCAAGGTAATTAAAAAGCAAAGGAAAAAAAAGTTATTTATGAGGATTATTTATTCAGGATACAAGGAGATGTTGATCCAGTAAACAAGTTTATAAAGCATGGAAATAGCCTGATTTTAGCACTTTGTACCAATTACTTTTAGCAAGATATTGAATGTGTACACATTATTGCTTGATGGAAAAGACATTATGACTCTAAAAGGGGAAGATTAGATAGAGGAGGGTTCTGTGCGTCACAACATTAACCAAAATAATTAGAACAATGTATGCAAAAACTGCAAAAACGCACAAGAATAGGCATAGCCTGTAAAAATACACAATGTTGAATACAAATTCTTGGAAATTTTACTAGTTTTAAGCAGTTTAGAAAAATACAACCGACACGCGTTTTAGTTGGGAGACAACATCTTGTAAGTCTGGCATATTGCAAGGGCTAGGAGGAAATTCCAGGTCGTAAAGGATTCCTCAAATGTGTTTTAAGGGGAAAAAAAAATCAAACAAAAATGGGATCATCCATACGGTAGTATTTTCCAATAATATTCCAAAGTTTGGCTTATTGATTTTTTGGTGACCATTTAAGACTTTGTTCATAATAAAATCACAGCTTATATATTTATGGGATCCATGATGGATATGATAGATTGGTTTACATCCCGGTCAGTAACTCATCCAGTCATGTGCACAATACTATTATTAGGATCATCTACAAGGGTCAATGTTACTGAGGAATTGGTGTCATGGATACTTCTGGTAGTACTTCAATGGGGCAGACTGAACAACCGATGTTTTGCCATCATGGTCTGTTTTGAGGTATTCGAGTTAAGCCAAATGTCTATGGAGTATGTATGAGCCTGAATTAAGCTACTAAAAGACCTCTAAAGCTGCTTTCTTCAGGTGCCTCCTAGTTAGGAATTGAAACCATGGGCTTATGTTTGGTTTTCTCTGGGACTCTGGGACTCCTGTGCTGTGCAAACTATGAAGATCAACTGCATCCCTTCCTAAGCACCATCCACTAAAAGGCAAGAATTGGAGAACTTGTCAAAGGGAAGATACTTTCAATTGCTTTCTTGTCTTCCTATCAAGACACATGGTCCAGATCCTAGACATTATGTGTCCTACCCAACAGATAAATCCTTCTCTGTCTCTGTACTGCTCTCTGAGCCTGAATCAAACCCCTGAAGCCCCTAAAAGCTACTGAAACCACTTAGGAACTGGAGTGGTGGACGTGTTTTCTGGCCATCCCCGACACTCCAATGCTGCAAAAACCATCGATAGCCCCTTCCTAAGTATCTCCTATAGCTAGCTAATGTAAGGTACAAACATGAACTCTGCCTAACGGAGGACACCTTCATTGGCCTTCTTCTCTTCATACAAGGGGTTACCAAATTACTTATGAATTGTATGCCTCTTAATGGTTTTGGTGCAATTTACTCCTGCAGGCTCACGAGTTGTCATTTTAAAGGGGTTGTCCAGTTTCAGCAAATAAATGTTATTGTTTGTACAATGGAATCTTAAACAATGTTGCAATACACTTTCTGTAACAGTTCCTTATGGTTTTCTTTGTTTTCAGCTTACCATCATTCTTTGTCAGTTTTTGTGACAGCACAGTAATCAGACAACTGAAGACAACTATGTAACTGCCACTAAAACTGAAGAAAGTTTATATCAATAAAGTGACCAGCTGGATAGTGATAACACCGCCCTAATTCACTATCATTACTGAAAGTGATCTTATATAGTATTTACTCATATAGTATAAACCTTTGCATCTTTGCTGCAAATCTGTGTGCTAGCAGGGAAGCAAAGTTATTATTTTTCCAAATTAATCTATATGTTTTTCCCTGCTGAGCACCAATATTCTCCATATACAAAGCTTTACCTTGCGTTATAAATTCTTAAGTGGATTCATTTACTTTGTATCATCGGGGCAGCACACTCTAAAAGCCTATTACGGAGTCCCTGACGAATGTGTATGAAATTACGTCTCTCCCTGCGTACTCTACTTTCACGGGAGTGTGAGCTGTGGGAGTACTGCTTGACAAAACACTAATGAGTTGTATTGATTTTTATTTGAACTTTTGCCCATATTTAGATAATTTCTGATAGTTAGTAACTGTAAGCTCCTTTATACAGAAAGTGTGCATTGATTGTTTCTGAGACAAAGGTAGCACAGATGACAAAGGTAAGTAGTATATTATTGTTTGGCATCATCTTAGGCTTATATCATATATATTAATAAATATAGATATAGCTCTAATATATGAAAATATACAATCGTGGTTGTAAGCGTTGGAACTCCTGAAATTTTTCTCCCAGAAAATTATTGCACTTACACATTTTGCTATGCACATGTTTATTTCCTTTGTGTTTATTGGAACAACACAAAAAAAATTTGAGTATAAAAAAAATCCAAATTTAACCTAATTTCAAACAAGACAAGATAGTTTCAAGCATGTGATGTTCGTTCAAATTCACCAGTGGCAAGTAACAGGTGTGGGCAATATAAAAATCACATCTGAAACCAGATAAAAAGGAAAAAAGTTGACTCAGTTGTTGCATTGTGTGTCAGTGTGAGACACACTAAGCATGGAGAACAGAAATAGGAAGAGAACTGACTGAGGACTTGAGAACTAAAATTGCAGAAAAATATCAACATTCTCAAAGTTACAAATCCATTACCAGAGATCTTGACGTTTCCTTGTCTATTGTGTGCAACAATCAAAAAGTTTACAACCTCCCTGGACGTGGATGGAAGAGAAATGTTGATAAAAGGTTACTACACAAGATATTCCAGATGGTGGATAAACAGCCCCAATCAAGTTCCAAAAGATTCAAGCTGTCCTGAAGGCTCACAGTACATCAGTGTCAGCTCAACCTATCTTTCAACATATTGAATTTACCGAATCCCAATAATACTTAACAGTGTCTCTGGTACTTGCTTCTAGACTGCCACTTGCGACCTCAACATATGCAACATAACACCCTTCTTAAATGGACACTAAACCCTAAAAACTAATAGGAAAAAAAAACATGTATCATATAGTTCATCTTTAGGTGTGTAATACCAAACAAACTGAGACAATACAAAAATACTATAAAAATATGAAAATATTTATTGAATGTCACAAAATGTTAAAAACATACAAGACAACAGGGGAGACACACTATGGAATTTCCACTACAGAGTAGAGGACAAATACCACCACCCCCTCAAGACTAGGTGAGCAGGGTACCTCCTAATATTGTCCATAGGGTTGTGTGTTGTAAGTCATATACCAAAGCAACTACATGCCACTTAAAGTATAACCACACAAATCCAAGTATCAAAAGACAATATCAGAGAGCTAATGCATAATACATACCCACAGACATGTTGTTATGAATGGACCAAGGAAGATTAGCTGTGCACACCACAGCCTGAGAAGAGAGTTACCACGCCTGGCGTGTGAAACCAGAAACAGACATGTAAGAATCTTGAGCATTGTTTCATAACCATGTATTAGTAAGAGAATGAAAATTGCATTCCCGAAACTCCCACCAAAATGTGTCTAGTTTACCAATGATCTAACATTTCCCACATTCTCAGAAATGGCTTGTAACCTCTCCTCTTCAACCTAGTCTTAAAACCAGCAAATGTCCTGTAAACAATATTTGTAGATAAATAAACACTTGAATCTCTTCTTCCATTATCCATGGCCATGTACCTTTGACAGCCCTGTATTAAAGGCTTGGGGCATTAACCTCATCTCCCCAACTCATCATATGTCAACAAGATATGCAGCACAGTCTATCTCTACATCATGATTTTCACTCCACAGCCAGCCTGTAAACCAATACCCAATCCAGACAGCAAAGTCCCACAGCTCTGACCTCACACCTGTATCCTGGCATAAGGCATATGACTTCATACTGCTAGCAGCATGGCTACCAGTGCTGGGAATAATGTTATAACTAAAGATCAATGAGCCTCTTGAGTTTAATGTTGTGAATATTCATATGGTTCACCCACTAATTTTGTTTCAAACCCACCTTGCTTATTTTCAGACTGAACTAAAAATGCTTTTATTATAATTTCGGGTCCCGAACCCAAGAGAGGGGATGTAAAATAATAAATACTGATACTTACCTTCTCCTACTTCTCTTGGGCTCCCTTGCGGAATCTACTACATGTTCCCCAACATCTTCATTCATCATCAGCCTCCATTATGACCTGAGATATTTGTAAAATCCTTAAAGGATCTGACTCTTTACAGACTGGTTTGCTCATTACTAGTGGTCAGTGGCGTAACTAGGAATGGCGGGGCCCTGTGGCGAACTTTTGACATGGGGTCCCCCGACCGACGTGAAAGACCTCGACCAACCTTTTCCCCCTCATTTCTGCGCACACTATTATGCCCCATAGTGGCCCCTGAACACAGTATTATGCCGCATAGTGGCCCCTGCACACAGTATTATGCCCCATTGTTGACACCCATGAACAATTATTATACTCTGGAGTCTTTTCAGACCCCAGAGTATAATAATTGGAGACCTGGGAGGATACAAACATAAAAAAACCCAGTTACCTACGTATCCCTGGCTCCGCTGCACTCTCTGCCACTGTCGGCCATCTTCAATGACGTCCGAGACGTCATGTGACCGGGGAGCCTGCGTCGTGACACATATGGACGCAGGTCCTGGTCATGTGATGTCAGGGACGTCATGCAAGTAGGCCCGAAGGCTGCCCGGAGAGGTAAGTAACACTGTTGTTTATGTTCACTTACCTCTCCTGGGCCTTCGATCATTATACTCGGGGGTCCGAAAAGACACCCGAGTATAACAGTGCTTGTGGGACCCACAGGATCACTTATGAATCCTGGCCCCTGCCAGGATCTGTAAGTATGTAGGGCCCATTACCAGCTGGAGTAACTCCAGCCAGTAACGGCCTAGTAAATGGAAACAAAAAACGCAGCAGTAGCGGCTTTTGCGGGGCCCCCTAATGTCCCGGGCCCTGTGGCAGCTGCTACCGCTGCTACCCCAGTAGTTATACCCCTGCTAATGGTAATATCCAGTAAAGGGCAAAGCCATCCATTGCAGTATTTTGATGGTCTGAGGTTGAGCCGCTGCTTTATGGATGATGTCCATATGCATAGTTTTCCTGATAAAACAACCACCCTTAGACTTGTATCCACAACCCCATTGGCATCACAGGTATATAAAGGTCACAAATTAACAAATAATAGTCTGGAAATAACAGAACACAGTACACATACTATTATAAGTAGAAAATATTTACCAGCCATTCCTTGTCCATTACAGTACTGAACTACTATCTACGCGACTAAGTTCAGGAATTATGAATCACTACCGAAAATGATGGCTTCTTCTAAATTATTAAACCAATTATCCTTAAAACTATGCCATAAAAATCATTTTAACATAAATATATTTAATGTCTGAAGCAATAACCACAGTCATATAATCAATTCACTGTCGATGAGTTCAAAGAGCACATTCTATAGACATCGCATCTATGGAGAACTTTCATTGTATCTACAGTAATTGAAATATATATATATATCACATGCAAAAATAAGTCTATAGAAACATAATTCATAATAATTCAATTCATAATTGAGAATATTCGTAAATAATATTATAGTTCATTGTTGTATTACAGAAACATATTTAAAGCCTCATTGATTTGCTCGCCAGGATCAATTTCGATTCTGTAAAAGCTTGGAGAATTTTTTTTTTTTCCCCCATAAAATGACATCATATTTTACATGCTCTTACTTCATGAATTGTACAATGTAGCAAAAGTACACATTTTACTCCAGACTGTCATATACTGTATATAAAGGAAGTACAGTAGTATAAACTAAATATACAACAACAAATAGGGTTGAGCGATCGGCATCATAAAAGATCGGATTCCTATCAGCGATCGAGTAAATTTCACGATCACGATCAGAATTCCGATCCCGATTTTTTCCGGCGGGAACGAGGTCAGAAGTTATCTCAAAATCAGCTCAACCCTATTCATGTATATATCATGAATAGGGTTGAGCCAACGGGAAAGATCAGATCCCAATTGGTGATCAAGCAAATTTCACGATCGGGATCAGCTGGAAAATGATCGGAAATCACATTTTAAAATCGATCCTGAAATCTCAAGATCGGCTCAACCCTAATAAATTCAGCCATTGCGTTACTTTCGGACCGAACATATTTAGCTAGAATCGGAAGTGCTCTTGTTATACCCCAGAGAGGCCTTAGGGAGATGAGAAAAAATTTAAGTTTCACTCACCTTGCCTCACCTCTCCTTGGCATCTTTGCAGCATCTGGCGGTCCCTTTTGCCTCGTCTTCTGACCTTTGGCTATTATCACATGCATCGACCATCATAGGCATCAGCTTTCATATGGGGCACGTTGATGTCAAGAGGTTATGACCCAGGATGCCTAGTAGGAGAGATAAGGCAAGGTGAGAATAAGTGTCATTTCTCCTCACCTCCACTGGACCTCCACTAATTATTCTCTGAGTGTTTGGGCAAACACAAAACTTTTGGAAATTTTGGGTCGATTCGGATCCTAAGCCAATCAGTTTGCCTATTCCTAACTACTGTATATGATCCCAATGCATCAACACTATAATACACTATATAATTAGTGACTCAACACATGAGCATTGTTATTTGGGCAGCGTATGATATCAATTACTATACTATATTACTACCGTGTTTCCCCGAAAGTAGGACACCCCAGAAAGTAAGGCATGCGGGGATTTCTGTTGAATTGCCTAATATAAGGCACCCTGTCATGCCTGGCAGTGGTGGGTGGGGCTTAGTGGGGATTCGGGGGGTGGGCTTAGCGGAGCTTTAGTGGGTGGGGCTTAGTGATCCCCACTTCACTGACACAGCAGCCGTGCATTGTGCTCCATGTGCCGGCTGCTGCCTTTGCTGTCCATGCTGCTATAGGATGAGCTCTCCCAGCTCATCCCAGAGGTAGCAGCTGGCATACAGAAGAGGCAGCAGCCGGCTTTCCTGTGCACACGGAGCACAGAGCACGGTTGCTGTGTCAGTGAAGTGTGGATCGCTAAGTCCTGCCCACGAAAGCTCCGCCAAGCCCCGGCCACCACTGCCAGGACGAACAGCAGCACCAGTGCTGCTAGGAAGATGGGATAGTTAAATATGATACCTTCTCCCCCTCCCCTACACTACACTACCTACAACCGGCAGTCATGCTGACGCTCCACTAAGGAAGTGCCGGCATGACTGCCAGTTGTAATAAGGCACCCCCCGAAAATAAGACAGGTCCTATATTTAGGGCGACAATTTAATATAAAAGACACTGTCTTATTTTCGTGGAAACACGGTATACACTAATACAGTATATTACTATATAACCCTAATATTTACCAATATTTAGTCACTAACATATTATTTGGCAATTGGTACTTTTTAGGGTGGGTTTACACCTGTGCCCATGCGTGCTTTAGCCAATCCAGCTGGGTTTCCGTCTTCTGCCCTGAGAAACTGGACAGGGGACGGAAACCAGACAGTCAATTTTCAAACCCATTCAAGTGAATGAGTTTGAAAAGTGTCCGGCCGTGAGCGTTTTGTGCCTGTCCGCATGCGAAACCGGCAATTTTGTGTCAGGCCCAACTTAAAGTTCATAAAGCATCAGCATGAACATACTTTGTATCTCAGGATCCCAACATATATTATGTTATTATATGGTTGCTTACTAGTGTTGATTAAGGATGATATATCTCTTTTATGCAGTAGCTTATGCCACACTATACCGATTCATTGGTTTTAATATTGTTCTATAAGACTAGTTCTTTATCTTCAGAAATCTGGTCCAATATCAGATAGTGCTCGGTCTCAGACATTTTCTGATTATCCAGTGACGATCTGTTTCCCAATTTCCAGAAAACGGATTGTCACTACTACTCCCCCATCCACTCCATTATATGTACCCTCCACCTGTATTGATTCGGCAGGGTGCACGCTCTTCTCCTCTTCTCCAAGCAGTGTGCACGCACTGTTGCCAGTATTTCACCTGTACTGCATGTCCACGCATGCGCAGTAGAGGTGGATCATTGCTGGAGAAGAAGAGAGTGCATACTGTACAGGAGGAGAAGGGACCATCTCACAGGAAGAAGTGTGGAGAATAAGTATATAATATGGGTCGGGGATTGGGCTGTGTAGGTAGGGAAGGGTGGGGTAGCTAGAGAGACAGGGAGGGGGTGTATGGGAGGAAGAAGGGGGGACTAAGGTGAGAGGGCTTAGGCGAGGAAGTTACATAGCAGGAAGCAGAAGCAAGTAAACAAAAGCAGGAAACACCAGGGGACCACAGAGACACACAGAAATCACTCAAAATATGCTAAAAGGTATATGGGTGCATTTAATAACCCAGTAGTAGCACTAACACACACTTTAAAAAAACAAACATTTTTTGCCCAGAAAACCCCTTTAAGGATAAGAGACAGAATTTAAAGCGATGCAGTAGTCACGTTATAAGACACAGGTATGATAGTGCTTCATGCACCTATAAGGGCACTATGCCTACTTTAATAGTCTTGGGGGAAGTAATTGATTTACTTTAAGAACACTGCCTATCCTTCAGACTATATTAGATATGATTTTTCATTTTTCTCAATAATGCCTCACAAATTTTTGCTTCAAGCAACAACCTAAAATAAGATGTCCACTCCCATCATTTCTGAAGCTTCTTTTTTGGCGAGTACACAATTCATTCTAATAAGCTAAATACATTCATATACAAAACAAAAGACAAATTCAATGTTCTATTGTTCATTTGCAAAAGAGTTAAAAGACACCAATTAAAAAAAAAAAAACGAACATTACGTGCTTTTAAAATTGCTGCGCGCAGCTGCCACTACATAATTAATACGAGTGCTCGCTAAAGCCTCATCTGCATTTTATTAATTTACTCTAAATTGCAGTATTGAGAAAAGAAAAAGGTGAACAAAAAGACCCGGAAAAGGTGCAGACATAAACTATCCTAATTGTAGAGAAAGGGCAGATTGTTCCTTGGCAATTCAAATGGTGACCCTGATGGTTTAGGTTAAACTGAATGGCATCTATGGTCTTTTCGTCTCCTGACTGACGTGGTAAGTGCGCTTATTACTTCAATCAGGCGCACCGGAGCTTTTTCCCTCTGACGCAAGTTCAAGTGAAATAATTGTACGCGTGTGTAGCTGCATAGAGAGAATGTGTAAGCGGCTAAGTGAAATAAAGCAGATGCACTTGTTTGCTAAATGGGAAAATATAGATTCAAAGTGGGGGTGAAAAAAATAGACAATGCGACGTCTCCGCTTTCCGAGAACGCAAACTATTACTTAGGCTGAATACACGATTATCTATTATACTTATCGTGCCAAAGACAAACGCTACTTAGCCATGACTTGATTAATATTTGCTGTATTATCACAATGGGGTGAGAAAAGAGATTGGATAGACCACAGTACAATATTAAAAAAGATGCGAAAAATTGAACAATGATGAATTGGTGTCGTTAAGAGTTCTCAATACTTATTATAGCCCAATCGGCAAAAAATGAATTGATAATTCGAGATAAATAGAAGTCCAGTTGTCTTTAGATTTCTGGCGAGTGAATGTTTTTTTAGAAATTTTTTTTTTTTTTTTTTTCTATTTTAGTTGATTTATAGTGGATTTTACGTAGCAGTCAGTGTTCAGCATGCTTAGTTTTTACCAAGGTGGTTTTTTTTAATTTTATTTAAAAAGATCCTTAAAATGCCCTCACCTGTATTTTTTTGTCATTTTGTGCTTTTCTTTCTACACAAGTATCGCAGAGTATACAGGAAGTCAGCCTATGCAGACACATAAGCTGACTTGCTCTTATCTGGGGCAGGATGAACCAGGTCTGTGGCATGGGCAGACCCAGGGTCTATGGTGAGACGCTGGGTTGCCAAAAATAGATATTGGCATCTCCCAAATTCACCCATGGGGGCTGTTTACTTGTGAAAACCCATTAGATGCTGCATTCAAGTCTGACTGTGGCATCTAAGGGGTTGACACTCCCAATCGGAGCTCAGCTCTGACCAGGAGTGCTGGAGAAGGTTGTTAGCTAACACCTGCTCCAAAGGAATTGAAATTGCTGTATATTTACATCCACATTCTTGCACCAACACTGTGGTTTAGTGGAATGTGATTGTGTACTAAGCCACAGGATATGTCTTGGTCAGCCTTCACCCTTGGCCTGACATATCAAGGGATCCTTCTGCATTCAAGAGAGAGTCCTCATCCTCATCCTCTTCCAGTCTAGGTCTCCCAGTTCTTCTACTATAATGACCCTTGCCTGGATCCTAATACTCCTCTATCAACACGTTGCAATGATGATGACTAAGAGGGGGAAACTGTTCCTCCTCTTCCATTCCTCATTGTAAGAATGTAAGGATTTCCAGTAAAACATACAATAGAGAGATCATGCCACTGATGCTAAAGACATCTCTGCTGACAAATGCACTCCAGCATGTTCAAGGGGAAGTTTCACTGAGTTGGAACTCTGCAGATAAGGTGGTGAAAAGGCAAACCATTTTGTCACTGCAAATTGGGCAGGTTTTTAGCAATGTAAGAATAGCCGACACGCGCACAGATTTTTCTGCCATGATGAGCACCTCTTAAGCCACTAAGCAGGTCAATAAAGTGGCAAACCACCAGTTTAAAGACACACATCATCAGGGACAATCCATCTTAAATGCAGCAAAGCAACAATATTGCTGCCATTGTTGTAGTCAACGCTGCCCAGTTGGAGTTGTCATGGAGCCATATTGGATATTGGCTGCAGGATACAACAAAGCAGCTCCTCCACTGTGTGGCTCCTCTGATCCAGGATGATCCACATGGCAGCACTTTGCCTTACACCCATGAAATGAGGTCGGAGAAGAAAATAGAGGAGTGGAAGTGACATCTTACCCTGGTGAAGATGGTGGCCGGAAACAGTCCAGAGAGAAGGGATCCAGACGATGCAGATGGGTCCTGCATGGTGTTGGAATTGGGCCTGAACAGGGTGGAGCACTTGGTTTGCTGCATTTCTAGATTGTGGCCACTACCCTCAAAGCATTGATCAAGTGGGCTGTGAAAACCATGTTCTGTCCTTGTCCATAATTGCTGCTCCACATGTTGACAGTGGCGCACACCTTTCCACTGACTGATGTACCCAAGGAAAGACCAACATTCTCTGACACATGGCAATATAAAGCAGTGACAGCTTTCCTAGAGAAATCATGGCAGCTAGATATTCTCCATCAAGGTTGAGCACATGCCATTAGTTGGTGAAATGCAGCTGAGTGACTTAAGTTGCACAACTGCCACATTACTGGGCATATTGCTGTCTCCTGGCCACCTATTCCCTTATGGAAGACTGACCTTGTGTTACAGTTCTGTGTACTAATATAAAAAAAATAGTGTTTTAACCACAGAACCACTAGACTGCAGATCACTGCAGTGAGGTCCACAAGCCTCTGGGCAGCCATGTGTCTGAGCAAGCTGCAGTACTGCACTAATGCGCACAGGGGCAACACACATACATCAGTTGATTTCACTGCAGTAAAGAGGCGGTGCCGCTCCCAATGTGAACAGGGCTGCAAGGAGAATACACTTCCAGTTAACTTCACTGGCGAGTGTGCTTGTGCAGCATTCAATGTGGACTGGCTGCAAGGGGAAATTCACTCCAGTTAACTTCACTGGGTGTGTACGGGTTAAATGTAGATTAGGTGCAATATCCGTGCACCAGTAAGGCTACTGGGAAGACTGTACCATAGTTTAGGCCGCAGCCAGGCTGCCAGGGGTTAACGACACCCTAGGTCAGAAACACAGACAAGGACTCCTACACCAACTGGGAGTGACTATGGAGGTAGACAGAGAAGAAAGGCTAACTGCAAACCTTACCTGCCGCCAGGTGCCACAGGCTGGAACAATGTCTGCTGCTCCCTAGAGATGAGCGAACACTGTTCAGAACAGCCGTTCCGAACAGCACGCTCCCATAGAAATGAATGGACGTAGCCGGCACACAGGGGGTTAAGCGACCGGCCGCCGGCAAAGTGTACGTGCCAGCTGCTTCCATTCATTTCTATGGGAGCGTGCTGTTCAGAAAGGCTGATCCGAACAGTGTTCTCTCATCTCTACTGCTCCCAAGCCCTAGTGTGGATCTGGTGGTTCAGGATTTACAGGCACTAGCTAAACAGTCCCCAGATAGGCAGAGGTAACCCCACACAGAGGCCTAACACTGACCACCTGCCTAAAGCTGGAACCTAGCCCTGCGCTGTCATTCCCCAGTTTGGGTCTAAGTGTGAGCGCTGGGCGGTGGAAACTCAAACTATTTAAAGGGAAGTCCCCGCCCAGGAGAGCGGTGCCCATGACCTCCCCGGACATGCTCCATGTGGTCAAAACAGGACTTAGCGTCTGAGCAGCTCCACAAAAGCATGCTCAGTAGGGAGAAAACTGGACATATCCTCCAGTCGCCTCACTGTCTGACGACGAGGGCGAGGGCTGGACCGCCCCACAGGTGGCGCTGTGCGCCTGAAGCCAAACCTGCGGGACCCCATCCTAACACATAAGGGAACGCATGTAGAAAATGATATCCCATTAACATTTGTTTCTTTATTTCTCTTAATATAATATAGCTCAATCCTAAGGGATATATTCATTGCATCTCTGTATTCATTTGTCACCCAGGTAGTTCCTTCTTATCCTAATGATAGTGTATTCATTTCACGACGACTTCCTCTAAGTATACAGTAAAACAGTTTAACATTTAAAGAACATTGTTCTCCACTATACATAGTTTGAAGGACACTTCAGTCTGTCAAGTGTTAAAACGCCAATATTAATCCATTCCTTGCTTGTTCCTTGGCTCCACCAAGACGGTGTAAATTCCTGCTGCTGTTTTACTATTTAACAGAGTTAAGTGACACTCCAAGCTATTAGAAGGCCTGTGTTAATGTGCCATTACCCTCCATTTAACCTGTAATCTAATCTTTGCTAATACCTGTACAATGCACTTCTGAGGCCGACCTCCCAATACATACAACAATACTGTGCTGGTGAGGTGGAGGGAAAGGGATCATTGTGTTTAGATGACAACTGTTCCTCAAGGGCTTTCTTAAGTAGGTCAACTAAGCCACTTGGTATTTTAAGGACCCTGCTGTCTTCCTTTCAAACATGCTGTTAACATTCTTCTTTAATCCACAAATGAAAATCTCTCATCAAAATTTTTATAAGCCAATTTTCAGCATTGAGTAGATTTTTGCAACGTTCCTTTAGGGATTGATACAATTTAGTGGTTCTGACCATGGATACAAATCTGCTACAATTTAGAATTTTCTGGTATAAAAAGTGGGGTTGGGCGTCATTCATTTCTAACCTCTGAATTTTTATTTTAACATATGCATACTAAAGGTCTAACAGACAGATGATATCTTTACTTAAGTGGTACATTGATGGCCTGTCCTTAGGATCTACGGGGTCTGACAACTGTGACCCCTGCAAATCATTGGTAACCAAACAGCTCAGATCTTGTTATTGTTTACATACCGCGAACCGTGCGTGCAAATGGTAGATTCCCATTGAAATCTATGGCCAACAATTTTAGTGAAGGATGAAGCACTTTGGCATGAGCCTGTTTCTTTTTTAAAAACAAAACAAAGAAATTGGAATTTGTCTCAAATTAAATAAAATAGCCAAAGCAACATGAATTGCGGTGCTCTTCTGGCGACATCATGCACCATGGTTACCGCTGAGTTTGTGATTGGGCAACAGTGGTCACATGGACACACCTAGCACATGACATCACCGAGGAAGCCAAAAAAGAGCGCTGGACGCCATAAGGAGGCCCACAAAAGGTGAGATAAGGAGCGTATAAATGGGCCTCTGGACCTCTACCTATTATACCGTGGGGGGGTCTGAAGAGAGCCTACAGTATTATTTCACTTCCAGTTTGTACCGAAGTTTTTTGACCCAAAACTAGTCGGGGATCCAACCCACCCGAAAAGAAAACTAAATGAATCTTGAGAGGTTTGCAAATCTCTAGATCTTTTCTATGAAGTTAATCACCCTCAAAAGAAGATTGTGCCAAAACGTGCATTGTGGCTTGGTGCCATCTTTGAGTGGATATACTTTCCTACACTGGGTAAGAGAATGGGAGTTATTTTACTTATAGTAGTATCCATTTTTTTGTATCCATTAATTTTGTAACACTTTTTGTAAAGTACTATTAGAAAGCCCTCAAATATCTTCCCCACCACAGAATCCAAACTTATTGGCCTATAGTTTCCAGGCTCACTTTTAGACTCCTTTTTGAAAATTGGACCACACTTGCTATGTTCCAACCCTATGGAACAGACCAGACGTAGTCAGTACTGAATCCTTAAATATTAGATATAAGGGTCTATCTATCACGGTTTTTTATTCCTTCAGAACTCGCTTTTAGAAGGCTCCTGGCTGTCAGACGAATAGGTCAGCTCCAACGATCTCGCAGAGTTGACTTGCAATGGATATTTTGGAGCCACATCTAACATGTATCATCTGTCCTTCCTTCAGCGGATGGGCTCTCAGTGCAACCTAATAGCAGTTCTGTACATTATTATATTTTTATTTTACATTGCTTTTATGCATGTCTTTATTACTTTAGTATTTCTTTTTGTGAATATTAAACTAAAATTTTATAAAATTGCCTTTTGGGTCTAAATGTTCCCACAATTCGAAAGGGAATAAATATCGCTTAGCCATGTCACCCTTTTTTGGGCTAGTTGTACATGTTTTGAGTATATTGGTGTCTTGTTGTTGCCAGTTCTTCCCGTAAATGTGCGACTGTAGAAGGTCACTTCACCTATGTGTGACAGGTGAGTTGGGAGGGACAAGGAAAGAAGAGTATAGAAATGCCATATTTACTAGACAAAGACTATTCTATAATAAACTTGAAAATGATTAAAGGGATCCTATCAGTCACACACAATTTTTTCTAGGTAACACGTCGGAATAGCCTCGAGAAAGGCTATTCGTCTCCTACCTTTCGTCGTCTTCTCCACACCGCCATTCGCCTACAATCCTGGTTTCTCATTATGCAAATTAGCTCTCTCACAGCACTGGGAGTGGGCCCCAGCGCTCAAACAGCACTTGGGCATCCCTTATGCTGCGAGAGAACTCTCTCTGGTGCCGCCTCCATCTTCGTCAGCAGCATCCTCTTCATCCTCTTCTTCCAGCGGTGCCTTGTAATTTCTAGGCCTGGGGCCTTGGGCAGAGCAGACTGTGCTTGCCCACAGGCCACGAGAAAAATGGCCATTTGCACAGTATTGTAAGCAGCCATTTTCTCGTGGCCTGTAGGCATGCGCAGTCCGCTCTGCCCAAGGCCTAGAGGTTACAAGCCACCGCCGGAAGAAGAGGATGCTGCTGACGAAGATGGAGGCGGCGCTGGAGAGAGTTCTCTCGCAGCATTGGGGATGCCCCCAGTGCTGTTTCAGCGCTGTGGCCTGCCCCCAGTGCTGCGAGAGAGCTAATTTGCCTTCCCGAGAGAAAACGAGATTGTAGGCAAACGGCGGTGAGGAGAAGACAACAAAAGGTAGGAGACAAATAACCTTTCTTAAGGCTATTCCTTCGTGGTACCTAGAAAAAAAATTGTATGTGAGTAATAGGATCCCTTTAATTTGGTTCCATATAATGACCAATGGCAATATTTTGTTGGAATATACCAATGTACTTACACTATGTAGATAGTCGGGAGAATACATTATCAAGGCTGAATATAACATTTCCCTGACACTACATAGAGGAGTATCATTTTATTTTTTTTTATATCTTTTTTTTGCATGCTAGGTTTCTGAAAATATATATTTTAGCCGTCTGGTCAAACTTGTTTTGCTTGACATCGCTCATTTGAAGAGCTAAGGGTGCTGCACGTGACCCATATATTGTCTTCCTTCTACAACAACAACTCCATTTACAACCTATGCTTCCATTATAACAAATGGAAAGTCATTTATGTCTAAATAAAATGGTTCATTGCTGTGTTGAAATACTCGCTGGAAATTGGTTGAGTGAGG
The DNA here is from genome assembly GCF_031893055.1 of Leptodactylus fuscus. Lineage (NCBI taxonomy): Eukaryota > Metazoa > Chordata > Amphibia > Anura > Leptodactylidae > Leptodactylus > Leptodactylus fuscus. The sequence continues at coordinate 45,034,031 of NC_134274.1, forward strand.
CATAATATTTAATTTTGTTTGACTCTCCAAACCATAAAGGTTATTTACAGACCCAGCTTCTCGGTAGAGGCTAATGGATTTTTTTTTTGTATTGGGTATTATTACCAGAGAAGCTCTTAAGTGCATTGTATAGAGTGCTGTAGGTATTGTATGGACACCACTGTCCCATGTTTAAGGGAAAAGCTAGTTTTGTGTTCATATGCTACACATTCAGTACATTGTCCTCCAAAACATTGCATTATGAAATGTACTAACTGCAAGTGCCGCCTTCATTTCCTCCAATTTTACATTGGTTTTTGGTAAAAATCTCTCTTAGGGAAGATACTGTATATCAACAATATGGTAAGGTCATGTTATGTATTTGATGAACCTCACACACTTATCTGTATTATGGATCCATAAAACCTTTTGATATACTATCACAGAATTCTATGGCAGAATATCTCCCACATATTGCACAGAACACTATTGAAGGGGCTTGAATATGCTAAATAAAGTAGTAATAAAGGTGACTGTAGTGTATACATTATGTAGAGGTAGGTTGGTGGTTAAATCATCACCGAAAGATTGTCTGGTGGATGGTCACTCCACAAATGAAGTCATACCTTTTAACTCTACATCAGGGGGGTAAAAAAACATAGCGGTAGCGGCTGTCGCAGGGCCCCCTAATGTCCCTGGCCCTGTGGCAGCCGCTACCACTGCGTTTTTTTTATTTTAATTTTAATAGGCTGTTAATAGGCATGGGGAGCTAGAACATCTCCGCTTTAAGTGTTACAGCGGAGATGATTTACGATGTTTCGGTATGAGGCAGGGAGGGAGGAGGGAGCGGGTGATCCTAGGAACTGCGGCCGGCCGACGGCAGAAGCGCTTCTGCCTGGAATTCCCCTCAGCGCTCCTGTGCAGTCCTCCTTCAGGTCCGGCCGGCTGGGGATTCCGTTCAGAGCTCTGGCTGGGGATTCCTTTCAGACCTCTTGCCAGGGATTCCCCTCAGAGCTCCTGTAAAGGCTCCCAGCCGGCAGTGCTTCTCTTTTGCAGGCTGCTCTATGCAGTGACAATTTTTGCAATGTATTGCAATGCATTAGCATTGCAATGCATTGCATTAGTGATCAGACCCCCTGGGGTTCAAGACCCCTAGGGGGTCTAATAAATGCAAAAATAAATAAATAAATAAGCTTTTAATAAAGTAAAGTATTTAAAATTCAAATCCTCCTCCCTTTTGTGAAACACATACACGTTAGTTATCCCTCTGTCCAAAAACACCCGCTCTACATACCTATAAATATATTTTTCCTGTACAGTAAATGCCATAGCGGGAAAAAAAATGTTGTCTAACTGCCCCTTCCAAGAGACTGAGTCCCCCCCCCCCACTTGGAATTCAGCCTGACTACATCCAGGCAAAGTATAGGGTATCTGCACTGCTCATATTCCATCGGGAAGGGGTTAATAGGAGCACTGCAGATACGCTATATTCAGCCAGGCTGAATTCCAAGTGGAGGGGAAAAAAAAAAAAGGAAAAAAAAACAAAAACAAAAAAAAAAACAGTCCTCAAGCTCAGGGAAGGGGCAGACAGACAACCAAAACACCCCCTCCCCTTTCCCAGCACCCAGCAACTACTGCACCCAAAAACTCCGGCCATTTTAATTTTTGAAATTTCCCAGTAGCTGCTGCATTTCCCCCCTAGGCTTATACTCGAGTCAATAAGTTTTCCCAGTTTTTTGTGGTAAGATTAGGGGGGGGGGGGGGGGTGGCTTATATTCAGGTCGGCTTATACTCAAGTATATACGGTATTTGCATTATTTTCAGCCTGATTTCTCTGCCATTTACCTACCCATAATAAAAACACACGTAATTGCTGTAAAAAGTTACCCAATAAAATAGTAAATAGGGTCGGGTCTAAGTCTGTGAATATAAACTTAAAAAACCTTAAGACAATGGCAGCTCTTTGGTTGGGAAATTCTTTTTACAGCATCTTTGTAGTCCCACAATTTCAATTTATTTCAAGTTTTTGTTGAATAACCTTGTCTGGCATTTGGAAGACATAGAAATCTGGCGGATCAAATATAACACTAAAGGGTTTCAAAGGTCAAGCATAATACCTATCGAGCAAGAGCAGATTCTACACAAATGTCAAGGAATGCAGCTTTTTAGGGGACTTGGGTGACCATTATGCTTAGTAAGATAAGGTACTTCTATAATTATCAATATATCATTTCATATTCATTCTATATTTAGTTTCTGCACCGATTCAACAGGACTCTCAGTAATATTGATTTTGTGATGTATTTTATCGGTTTAGTTTTTGCACTGATACTATGGGACTGACAATAACATTCACTTTGTATTGTATTGTGTGTTTAGTTTATGCTTATACCATGTGATTGACAATAATATTCACTTTGTATAGTATGTATTGTATACTTAGTTTATGCTTTTACTATGGGATTGACAGTAATGCAGGTTTTGGATTCAAACTCTAAAGCAAATGAGCGAGCAATGACCACAGCAAAGTCTATGCAATGTCTCCTAGATAGTGATATTATCTAAATGCCATTAATTGCCTTTGACATTTCATGTGCAGAATTGTGGTCAAGTCAGGTCATGAAGACTTAATATTTCTATATTTATGAGATCAACTTCCTCAAGGACATTTCAAATCCATCATTGATACAGAGTTATGAAATCTTAAACATGGTCAAGCAGCCACTGTCATGACGTAAAGTGTCAAGACATAGTCTGACCATTTGTCACCCTTAAGATTCCATACCATATTGACTATACTAGAGATATTGTACTTAGAGGCGTACATTTGCTTAGTTTGTTCATTGTAACCTCGTTGTTTCCCATCTCTATCCTGCTTTCAGAACGCGATATTGCCTTACTTTACATTTTATGCAGTTGTAACTACTACTTGATGTTTCAATGGATTTTCAATAGCTTTCTGAAGCTGAAGGTTCACGTTAAAGTTTACCATTGGGGTTGAGTCGATCTTGAGATTTCAGGATCGTTTTTAAAATCCGATTTTCGATCATTTTCCAGCCGATCCAGATCGTGAAATGTGCTCAATTGCCATTCGGGATCGGATCTTACCCTTTCCCGATCCCTCAACCCTAGTTACTGTATGTTTATGGAGTAGGGTTGAGCTGATCTTGATATTTTAAGATCATTTTTAAAATCCGATTTTCTATCATTTTCCAGCCGATCCCGATCGTAAAATGTTCTCGATTGCCGATCGGGCTCCGATCTTTCCCAATCCCTCAACCCTATTGACCATTGTCTGTATCTGTATTGTTGAAATGCAGGCTGTGGGCCAAGCAGGGGCGTAACTACCGTGGTAGCAGCAGTAGCAGCTGCCACAGGGCCCGGGCCATTAGGGGGCCCGGTGACAGCCGCTGCGGTTTTTTTTTTTTTTTTTTAAAAGTCCGTTACGGGCCCCATTCACTTGCCGATCCTGGCTGGGCCGGGATCGGCAAGTGACACTGCGGGGCCCACAGAGGCTATCATTATACTCGAGGGTCTTTGCAGACCCCCGAGTATAATGATCGGCGCACCGGGAGGGGTAAGGTAACATAAAAAACAGTGTTACTTACCTCTCCGCGATCCTGCCAGGCCTCCGTCATTCGTGTCTGACGTCACATGACCCAGGCCAGCTTCCCGGGTCATGTGACGTCTGACGTCATTAAAGCTGGACAAGAGCGGACAGGACAGCCGACAGGAACAGGTAAGCAACTGTCTCTGTTCTTTTAATGGTTTTAATCCCCCGGGTCTCCGATTATTATACTCTGGGGTCTTTTCAGACCCCAGAGTATAATAAATGTTTATAGGTGTCCACAGTGGGACATATGGGGACACTATGGGGGATAATACTGTGTGTGCAGGGGCACTATAGGGGTTAATACTGTGTGTACATTGGACACTATAGGGGTTAATAATACTGTGTGCATTGGACACTATAGGGGTTAATACTGTGTGTGCATTGGACACTATAGGGGTTAATACTGTGTGTGCATTGGACACTATAGGAGTTAATAATACTGTGTGTGCAGGGGACACTATAGGGGTTAATACTGTGTGTGCATTGGACACTATAGGAGTTAATAACACTGTGTGTGCATTGGACACTATAGGGGTTAATAATACTGTGTGTGCAGGGGACACTAGGGGTAAATACTGTGTGTGCAGGGGACACTATGGGGGATAATACTGTGTGCATTGGACACTATAGGGGTTAATACTGTGTGCATTGGACACTATAGGGGTTAATACTGTGTGTGCAGGGGACACTATTGGGGATAATACTGTGTGCAGGGCTTACTAAGGGACATAATAGAGTGCGGAGGAGGGGGTCAGTCGAGGTCTTCGGCATCGGTTTGGGGAGGGGGGGCCCCATGTCAAGAGTTCGCCACGGGGCCCCGCCATTCCTAGTTACGCCACTGGGGCCAAGTGATGGAATCACAAAGCCATCTTTAGTTTCTCTTGTTATAATACGAGGTTGGTACCCTGGACAAATCGGCACATTGTACGTATTACCTTCCTCCTTTAATTTTAACCCTGTGAAGTCAGGTAACACTTATATTTTGTATTAGTTTTGGTTACATACATTTTGTTACATCTCCAGTTAAGGGGCCATAGCTAGGGCATTTGGTGTACTGAGTGCCAGAGAGGGCACCAATAAGCCACTTTGTCTTGGTCAAATTTGAAAGTTCATCTCCTACTCTGTCCATTAGTAATCCTTGGAATTTGCAATATAAAGATTTTTCTTACTATATAGTGAAAAAAAGTCCTAAGTACAATGATCTGGGCCAAGACACGGGCCCTGTTTTTCCATTTTTGTACAGATCATCTAAGGGACTCAAAGTGTATTCTCTGCTATCTACTGACATGAACCTCCTGCTCTTGGGGACCATAAATGAGCAAGTGAGTTATTAATACTATGACTTGTACTATTATTGTGATATAGGAATTGGGATGCTTTGACATAACACTGCAATGTGAACCAGGAAATCTGGAGTAGGCCTCAGCCCAGGTGTAGATCCTTGGCTCATTACTGGGCCAGAAAAAGGCTGCAGATCCTGCATTGCAGTGCAGTACCATGCGGTGAAAGGAGGTGTGTGGTTCTGTCCTGTAACCCTGAGTCCGGTGAGACAATATTGCACTTGTTTTGTTCGTGTGGCTGGAAGTAAGCCACATGTATAGTTATGTTATCAGTTCTGTTAGTTGCTCAGACGAGCAGGTTTTTATTATGTTTTTGCCTTAAGTTAAGACTGTATTTTATTTTTTTTTGCTCATTTTGTACCTGAAGTTAAAGTTTATTTATTTTCCTTGTTTTTTTTTCTAAATAAACCAGTTTGCTTCATATTTTGTGTCCCTGTCTTGACTGTTTGGGTCCGCACTACCACTTCTACCGAGCTAACTTCCCCATAATATGAACAATTATCCCAACACCTTCGTAAGGTACAAACATTGCAGAAATTGCACAACAAAACATTGCAAGAACCTATAGATAATTTATCATCTATTGACCCAAGTATAGGCTTTCAAAAGAGAATAATTTTTTGTCTATTTTCCGAATTTATTTTAATGTGTGCCAATGACAAAGAACTTTGGGTGCAGCAGACAAAGCTTATTATGTAAAAACAAGTAAAAAAATAAGGCTAAATATTATATGACTTCAAATACCATACGAAGGACTGAAGATGCCTCCCTGCTGAGATACTATAAGATGCTCACGGCAATGTGAGATTAACTACATGTGCTGAGGTTATGTGGAGATAAGGAGAATGGGGTAGAGACGTTTGCAGGAGATCATTGTTACAATCAGTTGCCTGCACAACTGCTGCTGGATAAGCTCCAGGGTTTCCAGGCCCATACAGAGCAGTATCATGCATAAATCACCATTTTTATTGTTGATAAAAAAAAGTAATTGATGTGATTAATCATACCGTGCCATGGGCAACTTTTTTTTTTACATCTAGGACACTAATAATTAACATACTACAAATTGAATAATAGAAAGTTATATTACTGTACATTGAAGGCACACTACTATACTGTAGGTCTATGAGTCGGCCTCCGCAAGTGATTAATGTGCTTACTACAAAGCTACAATCTTTATTGACTATGTTTCCAATGTCAAATACTATATCTATATATCTATCTATAAATGTATACTTTATACATAGAGATGAGCACATTTTTCAAAAATTCGATTCGGCACCTTTGCCAAATTTTCTGATACTATTCGAATTGCATTAGCCCCTTCCTGACATCTGCCCTAAGTGTACAACGCTGCTGGTAAGAACTGTGTGTGCATCCTGATTTGTGGGTGTCAGCCGTATGTAATGGCTGACACTGTCCTCTAACACCCCTGGCCGGACCTGAGCTCTAATTGTGGGTGTTAACCCCTGAGAAACATGATCACGACATCTCAGGTGTTTTTATTATATAGGGGTCTCAATCGGCCCCCTGCAATGTTTTTCGGGAGTGCCATCGTGATTAAACAAAATATTGATACTCACCTGTCCTGGGCTCAGCATTCACTCTGGAGCTCTTCTGATAGGTTTTCCCCAGACGTCGCTGCTGGAACCTGTGAAAGAGCCTTAGTGGTCACGTGGGGCACGATGTCATTACCCCGGCACACTCCCTATGACTGCTGTGGCCCAATCACAGGCCACAGCAGTGAGGCCTGGGCAGTAGGCCTTATTTCCTGGTTGGATGAGGTCTAGAGTGGATACTGAGCCCAGGACAGGTGAGTATCAGTATATTTTTTAAAAAAATTTAATCACAATGGCACCCCCGATCTTGCCGCGGGGGGTACTGAGGGGACATGTAGCATGGTGGAACCCCTTGGATGCTGCGGTCAATCAGATCTGTGCGATTCGTTACCACGAAGTGTGAGGAAATCCAGATTCAATGTGAAACGAATACTTCCTGAAATTCGGAGCAAATTCTACTTACTCAGCTTCGATTCGCTCATCTCTAATTATACAATAAAAATCATTAAATTATCAAATTTTACATTTACAAATGTCAACTAAAATTCAGCAAAACTTATAAATAGCTTTGTGACCTGTAAGTAACCTTGTTACAGTAATTTTCTAAAGTATCTATTTTTGTTCCATCTATATATCCATCTGAGGGGTTCAGTCTGTATGCGAAGCTCCTTTCATCATCGTTTCCCACAAGTGAGCCTATACTTCGCACTCCAAAATCATATGTACCTGATTGGTCCAGTGAAAGGGAGGCTGGTAATGTGGCGTTTCACGTCATTGGGCCACCTCTGATGATGTCACTAGCGCTGATTGGCCCGTTCTTCATGACTAGGCAGGGGGAGGATAAGTCAGGTCAGTAGCTCACTATGGGGTGCCGTTACTATCTATAGGTGGACATGCTGCCAGAGTGTGTCTGGATCCGATTTATTTATCTACTATCATAGTGTCATCGGGGGTCTGATGAATACAGATATATGAGGGAAACGCGTAAGGACTTTTAGTAGCCATCCTGCCTATCATTGGGCAGTCTAGGAGGCGGCGTTGTACCTGGGTGGCAGTGTATGCCTGGGGGGGGCTCTTACAGGGACAGACTTAGCTGGAATAGACAATTCAGGCTGACTAATTGTCAATAATATATTTTTGATCCAATCAGACAAGTGTTCCCTAAATCTGAAAGCCTATTTGTTTCCTCATGTAAAACTCCTACTGGGGTTGAGCGATCGGGAAAGATCGGATCCCGATTGGCGATCAAGAAAATTTCACGAATGATCGAAAATCGGATTTTAAAAACGATCCTGAAATCTCAAGATTGGCTCAACCCTAACTCCTACTAGAAGTTTCTCCAAGATGGCTTATCAGGGAGTTTATAGCAGAGTCAACGCTATGGGATATCGTAAATGCAGAGTACTAGAAACAAACATTCTAGATATTTCCAATACATGGTGAGATCTTAAATTATTTATCTCAATAAACAAAAAGTTCTTTGAATATTTGTTTTGAATGAATTAATGTTCAGAACTTGTGAATATGTATGTCTACTGAGAAAATGAGACCGCCACATAGATAAGTGTGCCCCATTACCAATGAAATGAATCAAAGAAGCTGAATAGGACACACAATCAGGTATATTGGAATTGGCAAGACACTTTGGAGCATAATAGAATGAGAAAGTCCAGGCATAGCTCCAAGCATCATCCATGAAAAATACAAAACAAAAAAAATAAAAAAAGAATCACTTTGTTTTTATGGTGAAAGCTACATTTCGCAAGACAGGAATAGATTGTAACTTCACTTGCCAAGTGTTAATGATGCTGGCAATATAAGTGAAAAATGTCCCTTTCTTTGTTTTCTACCAGGTAAGAGCGTACACTGGGCCACTGCTATGTTCTGTGCCCTTACATCAAGGAGAACAAAACCAGAAGAACAATGAAGGATATAAAACAATTAGTTATGTCATTGAATGACTACAAAACACTGGAACATGGCCATATTGTCACTTAGAACTCATCAATATCATACGGATACGCGATTCCATGGCATCTACATGGGTAGTGGTAAGGGCTCCCTTGTATTACCCCATAGCCTCTGTGCAATGTGACTGGGGGTAGCTTTCTTGGATCATGTTTTTTTTTACTTTTCACATGTTAAAAGTTGTGCATGCAGGACTGTCACTTCCACTGCAATAAAAAACCAACATGACGGAAGAAAGTGTCCATTATGCTTTACAATATAGTCAATGGGGATAGAAGCAGATGAAGGGGCTCTCTTTGTGTCCATCACTAGGGTTGAGCCGATCTTGAGATTTCAGGATCGTTTTTAAAATCCGATTTCTGATCATTTTCCATCCGAACACGATCCCGATCCCATCTCCGATCCAAATGCAAGTCAATGGGATTTTTTAATGATTGAAAATGGGATTTTAAAAACGATCCTGTTTACTACACAGCGTGGAGTCCAAAAATTGAAGGCTTCACTACACGCTGTGTAGTGATTAAGAAATCCCCTGGCTACTTAGTCCTCCCCACTTACCTGCACAGAATCGCTGCCGCTCCCCATTGTTCTCACTCCTCTTCTCTCTAATTCACATGCCTGCAGAGCACCATGCGTGCCCCCGCCTCCCAGGCTAGTGTTACTGATGCTGGGAGAAGGCAGGGATTGTTGTGGTTTAAGCCACAAGCCCTGCCGATCAGGATCCGATCTTTTCAGATCCCGATCGCCTAACCCTATCCATCACTATACTACAGTTAATGTCTGTTGCGCTGATCCTCTGACAGATGAGAGCAATGGACTGTAATAACGGTAGTGTGAACATACTCATAGCCAGTATTCTGGTGGTGCGTTAACTGCCTTTTGCTGTGTGGGGCCTTAGGCTTAAGTTATATTCACATGATAGTGGATTAACGGACATCACTCAGCATTATAAAATTCAATGCAAGTGAATGGGGAATATTCCCATGACCGTTATTTTTACCGTCCCCCTCCCTGCCCCCCCCTCATTTTCAAGGACCCCTCTATACACCCAAATATATGGGAGATCCATGAAAACAGGTGCAAGAGGTCCATGAAAAATGGCCATTTTTCACTGCATTTTTTCACCTCGTTCATGTGAACGTGGCCTCACAGTTATATTGCAGTTGTAGAGGCTTTAACATAGAGCTGCACCTTTAAAATACATTAGGGGCAATAGGGGCAAAACTAATGTATTCATCTTGTTTGTCGAACCTGAATTTACCCTAAAATAGTATTTCAATAAGATATTTGCTCTCAGCTGGGTCATAGACGACTGTCAGAAGCACCTAATAAAAATAATGAACGTCCAAACATTTTGCCTATTATCATTTTCTGCAAAACATGGGAAAGTGCGCGGCTTTTTAGCTGCGGTCGTACTGACATGAAGAGACTATAATTACGGCTAATATTACGGCTCTAGTAATAATTATGGAGGTTAGCTCTCAATACAAGTGGACAAACTTCAACAAAGATAATTACAGCCTGAGAGCGCCCTGGACTTTATCGCATCTCCTGTGTACAATCCCAAGTCTTCTGCACCTCCAGAATTATCCAGCTAAAGGAGGCTCTAGTTATACAAATAGGCACATTCCATATCTTTTACATGTGTATTTACCTTCATTCAGGGGCATAACTATCGGGGAAGCAGCGGAGGCAGCTGCCACAGGGCCCGGGACAGGGCTACCGCTGCGTTTTTTTTTTTTTTTTTCAATAGGTTGTTACCGGCTGGAGTTACTCCAGCCGCTAATGGGCCCTATATATTTACCGATCCTAGCAGGGGCCGGGATCGGTAAGTGACGGCGTGGGCCCCACAAGCAAGTATAATGGTCGGAGGCCCGGGATAGGTAAGATAACATAAAAAACTGTGTTACTTACCTCTCCAGGCTCAGGGCAGGCTTCGGCCTACTTGCATGACGTCATATGACCCATGACGCTGGGCCCCGGTCACATGACGCCCCGGAAGATGTCCGACAGCGACAGAGAATGCAGGGGAGTCGGGAGATAGATAAAAAACAGTAGTTTGTTATGTTTGTATCCCTCTGGGTCTCCGATTATTATATGCAAGAATCAGTGACGAGGTTGAAGTTACGCCGGGGATGGATATTTCAGAAAGACAATGATCCAAAACACCGCTCCAAATAGACTCAGGCATTCATGCAGAGGAACAATTACAAGCAATTACAAACAGCCATATCAGGACTTATTCACATCATGACACCTCTGATGGATATAGATATAGTATGTTGGTTTTTTGATGGTTGAGAAAAACGGTTCATCAATAAAACAACATGTGAATAGACCCATTCACTACCATTGTTATTTAGACTGGCGCGTGATTTTCATGGAAAACAACTGCGCTCACACAGGCATTGTTTAACAGTAGGGTTGAGCCGATCTTGAGATTTCAGGATCGTTATTAAAATCCAATTTCCGATCATTTTCCATTCAAACCCGATCCCAATCCCAATTCCTATCCTAATGCAAGTCAATGGGATTTTTTAATGATCGAAAATCGGATTTTAAAAACGATCCTATTCACTACACAGTGTGGAGTCCTAGAATTAAAGGCTTCAATTTTTGGACTCCACGCTGTGTAGTGATTAAAAAATCCGCTGGCTACATAGTCCCCCCTGCTGTCTGGTTACCTGCACAGAGCCGCTGCTGACCCCTCGGTGTGTACGCCGCTCCCCAGAGCTCTGGCCTGTTCTCTGTTCATTTCTCTCTTCTCTCATTCAGAACACCCCTCGCCTCCCTAAGTGAATCACTTACGTCTCCCTGCCCCCGCCCACACTCTTCAAAGCCAAAACAAGCCCCGCCTACTCCGAGCATCAGTAACACTAGCCTAGGGAGGTAGGGGCGTGCACGGCACTCTGCTGGTGTGTGAATGAGAGAGGAGAGGACAGAGAACAACGGCCCGGAGCTCTGGGGAGCGGCAGCAGTTCTGTGCAGGTAAGTTACATTTAAGTTGCAGGTAAGGGTTGAGAGATTGGGACCGGAATTCCATTCCCGAACCCGATCGAGATTGTGAAATTTTCTTGATCGTCGATCGGGATCCGATCGCTCAACCCTATTTAACAGTCATGTGAATAAGGCCTAAGATGTGTGTCCATGTCAACTAGCCAAGTAATGGTATCCTACGTGTGTGTGTACAAGAGGCTACTCAGTGGTTGTGTTGTGAACTGCAGCTTGTCACGGGGGAGCCATTTGCAATATTATATTTGATTTTATCAGAAATATGAGTCCTAAACTAATGTAAAACTACTGAAACTTCAGGATTAAAATATTTATTATTCACATCCTAAACGTGCATTGTGTGTATAGGGTCTAAGGGTCTGGATGTCAGTTTTGAGGTATCATCTCTAATTCTCTACCATGTGGATGAGCCCTAAGAGCAGAAAAGCCCTCCAGTAACTGCTTCACATACTTCTAATCACGATTCCTTTTTATTTTTGCTTGTAATATAACCTAGACGCATAACAAAGTTGAAGTAATCAATTTTACCGAATGAAAGAAACATGCCTTCATTCTTGTGGGTAATGGATTTTCAAAGAAAATATGCATTTTCATTAGTGTAAAACAAGTTTATTTCAGAGGTGAAATGTAGTTAATACACAGGATTGGATTGGCCGTGAAAGCCCAAGCATAAAGCAATAAATATCATGCAGCGCGTCATATCAAAGTTATACAGAGTTGTTCAGCCGCCGGAACTGATCTGCAATTTACACATATTTGCATAAACCTGTGGCCTGGTTTTATACAGACCATTGCACACTTGTAAATTGCTGGTGTCAACCTCTCATCAAACGCAGTATAAAATCTAATATTTTTACATTACTTCTACTCTGCATTTCTTCAGCTCTTCCAAACCAGAAAAATGCACGAGTGTCTTACAGCGGTAACAAATGTATTTATTATTAGAGATGAGCGAACACTATTCGAAACAGCCGTTTCGAATAGCACGCTCCCATAGAAATGAATGGACGTAGCAAAGTCTGCGTGCCAGCCGCTTCCATTCATTTCTATGGGAGCATGCTATTCGGAACGGCTGTTCTGAATAGTGTTAGCTCCTCTCTATTTATTATTATAAGATGGGGGCGATATTCCTTGTTTCACAAAAAAAGGTCGCTCGTAATTAAGGTTGAGCAATTAGGATGGGAAAAGATCCAATTCTGATCAGCGATCGAGCAAATTTCACGATCATGATTGGAATTCCGATCCTGAACTTTTCCAGCGGCATCGAGGTCAGACATTATCTCAAGATCGGCTCAACCTTATTCATGTATATATCATTAATCAGGTTAAACGATCAGGAAAGATCGGATGCCGATCAGCGATCGAGCAAATTTCACGATCGGCTGGAAAATGATCAGAAATCGAATTTTGAAATCGATCCTGAAATCTCAAGATTGGCTCAACCCTACTCATGATCGATCTAACATTGCAAATTAAAGGGATTATTAAACGTTAAAAAACATGGCTGCCTTATTTTAGAAAGAGCTCCACTCCAATTCCACTCAGAGGGATGAGTACTTGATGGCAGTAGTCTTAAATCTTTGCTATAAAGCCAAAATTGGGAAATTATTTCCTACGTCCCAGATGGAATAAAAATAGTCAGGATTGGCCTTCTGTAGAGTAGGTGCTAAAATAGCTGGTACATGATGAACCAGAAATTTTACACCTCGCCAGGCCAACCAGAGCCACAACAGGCAACTGATATCCGCCAACTTTATGGCTAAGCTCAGAGTTTGTATCCAATGCTTACCATCCATTTTTCCATAGATAGTCATTTCTCTTTTACTCTGACATAACTCGAGTTGTGTTTGTGAGAGCTAGAAATTGAATAGATAAGATCCTAGGAGCCCTGATAATATTATACACTATGTTTTAAGCCAATTTAAGTGGTTTGTACCAAAACCCATTTGACCTGAAACAAGTCTGGGACCTGAGCCTTGTGAACCCAAAATGAAACAAATCTTGATAGGTTTGTTCATCTCTAGTAGTAATGCATGGGTATTGTTATGGGAGATGATATGTAGTTTGTGTCATCAGCATAAAGATGGTACTGAAAGCCAAATCTGTTGAAGGTTTCTCAATAAGCGTGCTTATTACCACTGGTACCATCCATTTACCCATAGCCAAATCTGTTACTGTAGTCTTGACAGGCTGTGCCTGTTAGAGAGATAGAAAAGGGCTAGTCCAGGCCGCTCTCAGAATGTCATATACTACATTTTAAGGAAATTTGCACTTCTACTTCGTAATTGGCATGAACCAGAACGTTTGGTCCAAACTGGAGAACTTGAACATGAATTGAACCTTGCAAAGTTTTCTTATCTCTAGTAGCTGAACATACTGAAATGTGATCAACCAGACTGGAAGTTTCTAGAGAACCCCCATAACCTATACTTTAAAAACAGATAATTCTGTTATTAAAAATCTGCAGCAGAGTCTAAGCAAATAGGCCTTTCATTCTGGAAATCTGTAGGGCTGAAATCAGATTTCTTCTTACTCTTATTGTCACAATACTCTTACTAGTTTTCTGGAGACGAATGGCTGGCAACAGGGAGTATACCAACAGCAAGACAACAGACAGACTTACAATCAGCTCAATGGAAGGCAGAGAGGCTTGGCCGGAAACAGCAGTTCGATTAGCAGCGGAAAGGCTTGCTGGGGGGCAGTAATTCCATAGTTCCAATGGACCAGGCGGATAGCAAGAGACTTTAGCAGCAGGAGGAATTGCTGGAGACAGTAGTTCTACAGCTGTAATAGAGTAGGTAGATGGCAATAGACTTTAGTAGCAAATAGACTTGCTGGAAACAATAGTTGCACAGCTACAATGTAGCAGGTAGATGGCAATAGTTTTTAGCAGTAGAAAGGCTTGCTGGAAGTTGTTCAAAGGTAACAACCAACTTGAAAGTTAAATAACCAACTTGAAACAATCAGTTACAGCTTAAGGACCTTGGCAGAAGGCAGGCCTCTGAAACAATACTCAGGCAACTGGGTAATCACATACACACGTTAAATAATCAGGCATCAGGAAACCAGGGTGATGGCAAAAAAGGGTTCAACAAAATATCTTGACATCTATCATATCTATCAATACATATTGTGACAATTGGGGGTAGTTTAGCATCAAAGGTAGCAGTTTCCTGGACTCAACAGAGATGTAGGTGGTGCTGGGTGCTAAATAAACAGCAGATCAGGTAATGGCAATCCAATATAAGTGACTTTATTCAGCTTATAACAGAACAAAAATAAACAGCCTAGCCCACACACAGGGTATACCTCACATCATGAACCCTGTCTAATGTAGCAAGGGCAAGATACTTTTCTGAGGTTTCTTTTCACCAATCTGACACGGAGCTTAACCAAGTCCTTTATGGATTCCAGTCCTTTTGGGAGAGACCTCTTGTCCTAACTGGTCCAACATCCATCCGCTCCTGCAGGTCACCAGCAGCACTCCTTCTCCGGAGTTGAGCTCCTTCTGGAATCCAGTCTTCTTGGGACAGACCTTGTGTCTGTCTCCAACTGGTCCACAGTCCACCTGCTCCTGCAGGTCACCAGCAGCACTCTCCTGCTGTGTGCACTCCCTTTGGAGTTGAGCCCCTTTCTCTGGTATGGGTGTGGTCAGGGTCCTTTTCAATCCTGTTTTTGGTCGCTCTAGAGCCCCCTCTAGGTTCACACCCTCATAATATATAACAAAATTCCCAATGGGAAGAACAATGTGAAATGCCACACCTAGGGCATTCTGCGACAGTATATAAAAAAAACATAAAATGCTCAAACATGTTGATTGTGAAATGATATCTTCCTGTAGCCATCCATTATTCTGAGCTATAATGTATATTCAAGTTCATTTACTCCTGGATAGATAACAGGCAGACAATTTTTACAATTCTCGTGCTGCTATTTCTGCTGTGTTAATATCTGCATTGCTTCACTCTAAACCTATTTCATTGAGCAAATCACTCCCACTGCATTAATCTCGCTTTACAAGATCAATTACTTTCTTTGTGTACTGCGCAATTTTTGGACTATCCAAGCACTAAAGTACACCTTATAAGTCACAAAATGCGATGCTAATTACAGAAATTCTGCAATTCCAAAACTAATGGCTTGTTTCAATTATGAATAATAAACTGTGAAATAAACAACATGCAGCATAAAATGAAATATTTTATCACTATATGTTACTAGCTGACCGATTAACCCAATGGCATGAACAATGTTAGAACACATGAACATCTCTGTCATCGGAGGTTTCTTATGAAGTTTTTTTTGGGATTTTAGATGAGGTCCAATCTATCAGACATTTTTGACATAGTCTATGGATAGGCTTTAAGTGTCAGATAGATTAGACTTCCACTAGCAGGATAACAAGTCATCTCACCCTATTCAGAAATATAAGGCAGCAACTATAAGGCAGCAACTTGCTTTCGCAAATAAGTGAAGACCATGTTGAGAAAGTTCGCCATTTCCATAACTTTATTGCACTTCAATTGAAATCGACACGTGGCTTTTCATATCGTCTCCTCTTACATGAGATAGCTGGCTTTCTCACCATAGTTGAAGGCCCCAAAGACAGCCATTTATGAAATTTCCTGTGCATAAAACTAGCTACAGTTAGGGTTGAGCGATCGGGATCAGAAAAGATCAGATTCCGATCAGCGATCGAGTAAATTTCACGATCAGGTTCCGATCCCGCCTAAAAAAACAAAAAGTTCGGGAATGGAATTCCGATCCCAATCGCTCAACTTACCTGCACAGAACCGCTGCAGCTGCCACTCCCCGTTCTCACTCCTCTTCTCTCTAATTCAAATGCCTGCAGAGCGTTGGGCGTGCCCTCTGCTTCCCAGGCTAGTGTTACTGATGCTGGGAGAAGGTGGGGCTTGTGGCTTAGGAGAGTGTGGGTGGGTACTGGGAGGGGAGACATTAGTGATGCACTCGCGTCTCCCCGCCCTGTACCCGCCCACACTCTCCTAAGCCACAAGCCCCGCCTACTCCCAGCATCAGTAACACTAGCCTGGGAAGCGGGGGCACTCTGCAGGCATGTCAATTAGAGAGAAGAGGAGCAAGAACAACGGGGTGTGACACCTGCAGCAGTTCTGTGCAGGTAAGGAGACAGCCAGTAGATTTTTTAATCACTACACAGCGTGGAGTCCAAAAATTGAAGTGTTCAATTTTTTGACTCCACGCTGCGTAGTGAATAGGATCGTTTTTAAAATCTGAATTTCGATCATTAAAAAATCCCATTGACTTGCATTAGGATCGGAATTGGGATCGGGTTTGGATGGAAAATGATCGGAAATCGGATTTTAAAAACGATCCTGAAATCTCAAGATCGGCTCAATCCTAGCTACAGTGATTGGAAAATTTCCATTCTTTGGGTGACATTTTTTTAATTATTGAATTTTTTTGTGGAAATAAAATACATTTTTCTTGGCTTGGCTTGTGCCACTTTGATTTGGTTATAAATGAGTTTAAGGCTAAGGACCCCACATTGCAGAAACACAATTTTTGGGGGACTCTGTGTAGAGTTTTACAGTCCCTGAAAGTGGATAGAATTCTAGTGGATCCCATGCACACACTGCAGAAAAATATGCGCAGCAGTGGTTACGGTGGCAATAACAAAGGTTATGGTGACATATTCTGGCCAAACCTATCAAAAGAGTTATTTTTGCATACATTAGGGCCATTCCTTCCAGTTGACTATTGAACCTCACTAAGCAAGGTTATCAAGATGGTGGCATTATACACACACACACACACACACACACACACACACACACACACACACACACAAAGGTGTTTTCACTGCAAGGTTGTTATCTAATTCATTAACGTGAATTATGCACAGCAGAGTCCTTTATGGACTACTTTATGTCTACTTATGGACACATTATGTAACTTGTCAAATTCAGTAAGCAAGTGGACTATATATGTATGTGACACACAGGGTACAGCCATGGGATAGCTAAATTGATGTGTAACATGGCTGTCTTCTTCTAGGCAATGATGTTAAATTGTTTTAGGTTAACTTAAAAAAATATAAAGAAAAACTAAAAAAGAAACAATACCTTGACAGTTAACTCAATGCCAGAGGTCACATGACATTTGGAAGGGTCAGTAAAGCATTCAATAGGGAGTGTGTTTACCTACAAAGGCAGTACGGAGACTGACAAGTGATTCCTGCTCCGCTAGGGATTCTGGGTAAAAAATATGCAAATCTATTCTCCAGGATGTAATTAGGAGAACAGTGCACTCTGTACGCCGCCCTATAGAGGGCAGCATCCTTAACATCATGCATGACTCAATTATAAAGTCTATTTAATCATGATGTGGTTTTTCTCCCTCACTCTGCCAAATCAGTATCCCTACGCTATGCTGAGGATGGCCCAATAGGCCGAAACAGCGCTGTCCATAACTGGGAATCTGTTCCTTTTGGGATAGAAATACTAATTTGGCAATTAAATCCACATCTTGATTAAATAGAATTTATAACTGAGTCATGCATGATGCTAAGAATGCTGCCCTCTATAGGGTGGCGTACATGAGTGCACTGTTCTCCTAATTACATCCTGAAGAATAGATTTGCATATTTTTGTTCCCTAAAGCATTCAATAGGAAGGGTAAGCCATATCTATAGAAAGGCATGAATATATATGTGAGGAAGTTTGCTCACTAGAAGCAGAGATACGTCCCCAAAGAGTCAAGACAGGGACACAAAATATGCAGCAAACTGGTTTATTGAGATGAAATATAGGAAAATAAATAAACCTTGACTTCAGGCACAAAATGAGCAAAACAAAATACAGCCTTAACTTCAGGCAAAAACAAAATAAAAACCTGCTCGTCTGAGCAACTAAACAGTAATGTTAACCTAACTATACGTGTGGCTTACCTTCAGCCACACACAAAAAAAAAAACAAAGCACAATATTGTCTCACTGGACTCAGGGTTACAGGACAGACCCACACATCTCCTTTCACCCCATGGAACTGCACTGGATCTAGTGCCTTTTCTGGCCCAGTAATGAGCCCAGGATCTACACCTGGGCTACTCCAGATCCACCCTGCACCACGCATATGTCAGAAACCTGAGGCTGATATATCTAGACTCCATCACTCTGCCTGTCACCTTTTCACGATATATACAGTATATTATATTATGTATATCTTATTATTATTCACAAGAAAAAAAATCTTCGTGAATGTGGAAAATATTTCTAGAAAGAAAAATACGAAACTTTCAATATGTTTGTTAATTACAAAAGACATGACGATACAGGAAACCGAAAGGTCAAGAGCACTTAAAGGTCATGTATAGCATAGTATTCCTATAGTGAAGTACATAATTGCAGATAATTGAAAGCGACAAAGGAAACAAATGGCATTTAATGCATTAAAATAACCACACGTCCTTGTTTTTCAAATCGCGTTTAACCTTTTGGAGCAAGTAAATGCAGTCCAGGCCTGTGAGCACTTTACCTGCTATAGTGTTGAAGTGGAAGGAGATTGCTACGCTGCGCATGATAAGATTGTCATCCTTCGTTCTATACTGGGCTAAACTTTTGCTGACCCTCCCTTTCCTCTTTCTAGATAATACAAGCTACATGTCACATTGAATTTATCTGTTTCTCTAAATCAAGTCTCTCTTGTATCTGACATTAAATGATTGCCTAGGGATGAAATTATGCCGGCGATGGTTTGTGTTGGCTCGGTTCTATTTTTATTAGGGACTATTCATTTCTCAAAGCTTTTCTATCTCCTTGTACAATTATATTAGCAGAGAGCTCTATGGCGTCAATGAATCTAAGTAAGTAAATCAGTGTAAATAATAGCAGGTTTCTCCTTAAAGCATGAATTAGATACGGTGAGCAATTATTAGTTTATCACCATGTAGTAAACATCTTAATGAAAGTAATATACAATTACAACAACATGTAATGAAGTTTCATCCAAGTTCTAACTGGAGAATATTTCATGTATTATTCACAGTTTGCTTTTATACATCTTAATTAGAATCTATATTTTTTAGGTTAGAAGTGTCAGGAAAATTACAGAGACTTAGCTTTACAAGGTATACAAGTTTCATACGCACCGGGTTTTTGAAGGGTCCAACATTACAACATAATACGCTAGTACTATTACTAACACATGGTAGGATTGGATTTTTTTCTTTTTTTTTTTTTTTTTACAGATTTGACACTGGGCCCAGGGGGTTATAAGATACACATCTGAAAGATCATAAAGCCCCAATAGTGTACACACACACACACACACACACACACACACACACACACACACACACCTCTAACACATTTCATAAAACATCTACTAGGTAGAGTACCTGTAACATATTTTTGAATCACCTTTAGAACAGAGGTCCCCAGTGACCAAGCCATGGACCAGTACCTGGCCAGGGATCACTTGGTACTGGGTCGACTTGGTCATTGGAGTTTTCTGTAGCCTACTGTAATACGTGAAGCATACGAGCTTCGCCCGACACCTGGTAAGTGCTCACAGGACCCATTTTTAAGAGTGATCTGCTGATGTAGGCTACGGTAATACATGCAGCATATGAGCTTCGCTGCACCCAGTGATCTGCTGGTGTAGGCTACTAGGCTACTGTAATACATACAACATACGAGTTTTGCTGGACCCTGTGATCTGCTGGTGTAGGCTACTAGGCTACTGTAATACATGCAGTATACGAGCTTCGCTGGACCCAGTGATCTGCTGGTGTGGGCTACTAGGCTACCTGTAATACATGCAGTATACAAGCTTCACTGGACCCAGTGGTCTGCTGATGTAGGCTACTAGGCTACCTGTAATACATACAGCATACAGCTTCGCTGGACCCAGTGATCTGCTGGTGTAGGCTACTAGGCTACTGTAATACATACAGCATACGATCTTCGCTGGACCCAGTGATCTGCTGGTGTAGGCTACCTGTAATACATGCAGCATACGAGCTTCGCTGGACCCAGTGATCTGCTGGTGTAGGCTACTGTAATACATGCAGCATACGATCTTCGCTGGACCCAGTGATCTGCTGGTGTAGGCTACTAGCCTACTGTAATACATGCAGCATACAGCTTCACTGGACCCAGTGGTCTGCTGATGTAGGCTACTAGGCTACTGTAATACATGCAGCATACGAGCATCGCTGGACCCAGTGATCTGCTGGTGTAGGCTACTAGGCTACTGTAATACATGCAGCATACAGCTTCGCTGGACCCAGTGATCTGCTGGTGTAGGCTACCAGGCTACCTGTAATACATGCAGCATATGAGCTTCGCTGGACCCAGTGATCTGCTGATGTAGGCTACTAGCCTACTGTAATACATGCAGCATACAGCTTCGCTGGACCCAGTGATCTGCTGGTGTAGGCTACTAGGCTACCTGTAATACATGCAGCATATGAGCTTCGCTGGACCCAGTGATCTGCTGGTGTGGGCTACTAGGCTACCTGTAATATATGCAGCATACAGCTTCGCTGGACCCAGTGATCTGCTGATGTAGGCTACTAGGCTACCTGTAATACATGCAGCATACAGCTTCGCTGGACCCAGTGATCTGCTGGTGTAGGCTACCAGGCTACCTGTAATACATGCAGCAGACGAGCTTCGCTGGACCCAGTGATCTGCTGGTGTAGGCTACTGTAATACATGCAGCATACGAGCTTCGCTGGACCCAGTGATCTGCTGATGTAGGCTACTAGGCTACCTGTAATACATACAGCATACAGCTTCGCTGGACCCAGTGATCTGCTGGTGTAGGCTACTAGGCTACTGTAATACATACAGCATACGATCTTCGCTGGACCCAGTGATCTGCTGGTGTAGGCTACTAGGCTACCTGTAATACATGCAGCATCCGAGCTTCGCTGGACCCAGTGATCTGCTGGTGTAGGCTACTAGCCTACTGTAATACATGCAGCAGACGAGCTTCTCTGGACCCAGTGATCTGCTGGTGTAGGCTACTAGCCTACTGTAATACATGCAGCAGACGAGCTTCTCTGGACCCAGTGATCTGCTGGTGTAGGCTACCAGGCTACCTGTAATACATGCAGCAGACGAGCTTCTCTGGACCCAGTGATCTGCTGGTGTAGGCTACTGTAATACATGCAGCATACAGCTTCGCTGGACCCAGTGATCTGCTGATGTAGGCTACTAGGCTACCTGTAATACATGCAGCAGACGAGCTTCGCTGGACCCAGTGATCTGCTGGTGTAGGCTACCTGTAATACATGCAGCATACGAGCATCGCTGGACCCAGTGATCTGCTGATGTAGGCTACTAGGCTACCTGTAATACATGCAGCATACGAGCATCGCTGGACCCAGTGATCTGCTGGTGTAGGCTACTAGGCTACCTGTAATACATGCAGCATACGAGCTTCGCTGGACCCAGTGATCTGCTGGTGTAGGCTACTAGCCTACTGTAATACATGCAGCAGATGAGCTTCTCTGGACCCAGTGATCTGCTGGTGTAGGCTACTAGCCTACTGTAATACATGCAGCAGACGAGCTTCTCTGGACCCAGTGATCTGCTGGTGTAGGCTACTAGCCTACTGTAATACATGCAGTATATGAGCTTCGCTGGACCCAGTGATCTGCTGGTGTAGGCTACAGCAGCAGATCCCTTTAAACATAACTGGTTACTAACGCGGATGTGCGTATCTTCCATTCTCCTCCTGGAACTTTCACTATGGTGCCAATAGGACTAGGGAGCAGAATAGAAAATGCGCACATCTTGTGCACAAGAACAAGTTCCGGGAGCAATTTTAATTATACTTACAGTATGTCGGTGGAGGGAGTATTTAGCCATTGGGGGGGGAACTATTAGGTCACTATTACAGCAAGTGCCCCCCACAGTTATTATTACCTGTGTGTATGTGAGACTATTAACTATGGGGGAGGGGACAGTATTAGGACACTACTACAGTTATAGTGCACTCCATAGTTAATAACAGCACCTCCCGTACACAGGTAATGCAATTAACTGGGGCTTACTATAATAGTGCCATACTAGTACCCTGCACAAGTAGTAGTGCCCCCCTACACATAGGTAATACTACCTGTGGGGGGCATCTTCTGACAGTAAAATAAAGTTTATGTATAAGTAGATAAAGTATATCAAGACACTCTTAGGGCTGGTACACACATGCTGATGTGTTCCTTCCGTAAGGAATCCGCATGAGGACCCTCCTGGAAGGAATGCAAGCGCAACTGCAAGCGCTGTGAAGTTCAAGCACACGGCCCCATAGACTATAATGGGTTCTGTGGGCTTGCCACGCACTGCCCAAATGAACAATTCATGCGGGCAGTGCACGGCAAGCCCATGAACCCCATTATAGTCTATGGGGCCCTTGCGCTTGAACTGCACATCGCTTGCAGTTGTGCTTGTGTTCCGTCTGTAGGGGTCTTCATGCAGACCCTTACGGACAAAACACATCAGCATGTGTGAACCGAGCATTACTGGGGAATAAGGCCCCATTTTTTTGTTTTTGCTCTAAAACCTCCATGGACCTTTATCCAGCCCTGGCCTTTATACAACAGTATCTATGATATACTGTATACAATGAATGAATGTAATTATTTTACTGTCTATATCACAATATCATGCACTTATCTTATATATTGTTTATTATTATATTTTTCTATGCTTTATTATCCAGATCAAACTTTATTATAGCAATGGTATGTTAGTAACTAGAGATGAGCGAGTATACCTCGCTGCCATAGGTATGCGTGTAAGCGGCCGAACACCAAGGTGAATATTCGATGCGCTTAGCCCCTTGGTGTTCGGCCGCTTACACGCATACCTATCGCAGCGAGATATTCGATCGAATTCTACTCGCTCATCTCTATTAGTAACCATTGTTGTCTACATTTCCTTTAGTTACTATATTCCAACAGTTCTTCACATACTTCATAGACTGATCCATAACAAGAAAATGCCGGCACAGAATTTGCCTCTATCTAGTCTATAGTCACCAGCTCCAAGTCTACATCTACTATTATATGTAAGTAATGTAGCAATTCAATGGCAACACTAGCGGCATCTTCTGCGTGACATTACCCTGACCCAGGCCGCCTAAAAGGTTCTCATTTGGCTTTTCACATTTGATTTCCCATTGATTTTTTTTTTTTTTTCCCCAAAACCCTATATCTGACTTTTCATTCAATAATAGATTTTTTTTTTTTATTTTCATTCCAAAACAATTTTTAGAATTCAGTCTTCTATTTTTTTTTATAGTGGGGTGATAAAAAGAGATGAGCATGACATTAAATGCTGGTGTATTGTTAATATGCTATTTACTATAATGAATAAGAGTTAAGGTCTTCCGTAGAATAGAAAATGTTTCATCCCGAAAACAATTGCATTGTGTACAGACTTATAACACTGTCCTTGAGGAAAGAATTAATAAATTGGCAGTTTTACTGCGCATTCACATGAGTAAAAGCTGCGTGACCTTGAAATGGGTTACAGTAATTGGGAATTTTTATTTTCAATTCGTTTAGGTACGAGCTCTAAGATTTATGTCCGAAATTTGACTATTTTAAACTACATTTTGATAAAATTTGTAGCAGTTCTATAAATAAATAAATGAATTAACTGACTAAATGAATACAAGTGCTAAGTATAAATTATTACACAGCGGACTTCCCCCTTCTGTTATACCTACAAGGAAACTGACGGCGTTTTCATAGGAATAATTGATATGCTGTAAGACAGGGATGGTTAAGGACTAGAGATGAGCGAACACTGTTCGGATCAGCCGATACGAACAGCACGCTCCCATAGAAATGAATGGAAGTACCTGTGACGCCGGCTGGCCGCCGGCAAAGTTAGCGTCATAGGTGCTTCCATTCATTTCTATGAGTGCATGCTGTTCGGATCGGCTGATCTGAACAGTGTTCGCTCATCTCTATTAAGGACATCACAGAGTGTTCGCTGCGCATATTTTTCCGCAATGTGGGGATGGGATTGTCTAGAATCCCTTGGCAGACCCTGTGAAAGATATCTGGGGAGAAAAACTTGCTGCTGTTTATGTATTGTTTTCCCAAGTGTCTGGTAGTAAGGTAATCCATTCAGGGAGTCCGCAAGGGGACCCCCAGAATTGAATACCAAACACATTGTCAAGCGGTGAGCAGTGAAAGCACGCGGACCTCATAGACTATAATGGGGGTCTGTGTGCTTTCCGTGCGGTGTCTGCAGGAGTCATGTGTACAGGAAAGTAGATCATGAAGTACTTTTCTGTCCGCATGTTCCGTGCGAACATGGCACGGAAAGCACACGGACCCCATTATAGTCTATGGGGTCTGTGTGCTTTCATAAGGTCACTGCTTGCCAATGTGTTCAGTAACCCGTTTGGGGGGTCCCCATGCGGACTTCCCAAATGTATTACCAAACGCAGATGTGAACCAGGCCTAAGCCTCTTGTATAGTGAGGGAAGTTTTGTTTAGTTAGAGTTCAGCTGAGCAGGTTTGATTTTTTTTTTTGTTTAGTCTTGAGCCGATCTTGAGATTTCAGGATCGATTTTAAAATCCTATTTCCAATCCTTTTCCAGTCGATCCAGATTGTGAAATTTACTCGATCGCCGATCGGGATCCGATCTTTCCCGATCACACAACCCTATTAATGATATATACATAAATAGGGTTGAGCTGATCTTGAGATAACCTCCGACCTCGATCCCACCAGAAAAGATCGAAATAGGAATTCCACTCGCGATCATGAAATTTACTCAATTGCCGATTGGAATCCAATCTTTTCTGATCTCGATCGCTCAACCCTATTTTTGTCTGAAGTTATAAGACTGTATTTTTGTTTATTTTTCAAAATAAAAACACAAGGGCAAAACCCTGTTTTCACTACGTGCTCTGTCCCGATCTCTTTGGGTCGCTCCACAAACATTACTGAGCAAATAGATATATGAAATGTGACAAGACCTAAGAAAGAAAATAATTTCTCTACAAATGAAAGGTGAAGGCTACAATAAGATCACTTAGGCTTTCTGCTTGTTTAGCTTACTGCAGTGAACTTTCATGGCAAATTTTCTTCAGCCCTTCTCATCAGAAGATGTTCATTTTTAGGTGTTGACTTTCATGGGTGTCCTGGACATCTCATCGAGACGGTGTTACGGTTCTGTGTATATATTTAAAACTAATATTTTTAAACGACAGACCCACTAGTCTGCAAGGCACTGCAGCGAGGTCCACAGGTCCAGATGGGTGGCTGTAAGGTCTGAACACTGTGCTACCAGTTAAACTGCACTGGCAGTCATGTGGCGCGATACACAATGTGAACAAGCTGCACCAACACCCTGCCAGTTAACCTCACTGGACAGGTGCACAGTACAGCCGAAACAGCTAGGCTGCCAAGGGTTAACCTTCACCCCAGGTAAGCAAAAAAACATGCTCCTGCAACATCTAGGACAGGGGTAGGCAACCTTTTTTGTTCAGCGTGCTGATTTAAATTAAAAAATCAAAGATGAGATCCTCGGAGTGCCGGGCAATAATTGTAAGGCTGACAACATTGAACTAAAGTCATATAACACAGGGGTGCTGTCATACTGCGCTCTCAGCCACATGCGCTTACAGCTATTTGCCTGGATACACATGTGCTTTTCCATTAAAAGCAATATGAGTTCATGTGTAACCCAAAATTAGTGATAATGTATGTGACTGGGAACAGAGTGAGGTAACACCTGTAGGGGGAGACACACACTATTCGATGGGTGTGCATCTAGTCCCCAGCCGTCAGTAACTTCAGTTTTCTGTAAGGGCGGGTTCACACCTGCGTCCAGTCCCAGCTTTATGGGTTTCCGTCTTCTGCCCGAGAAACTGGACAGGAGACAGAAGCACGGCAGTCAGTGTCCACCCATGAGCATCTTCTGGTCTCTGCGGCAAAAGTGTTTTTGTTTTTTTTTAACCGGTCACAAAGTCCTGCATGTCCGACTGTGTCCAGTTAGAAAAAAAAAAAAAATTGCTGCAGAGAGGAAGAAGACGCTCATGGGCGGACACTTTGCCAACCCATTCAAGTGAATGGGTTTGAAAAGTGACTGCCGGTTTCTGTCTCCTGTCCAGTTTCTCGGGCAGGAAATGGAAACCTGCAAAGAGGAGACCGGGCGCAGGTGTGAACCCGTACTCAGTGAAATGTAAATTAAATTCAGTCCCTTAATTCCTGGCAGTGCAGAAATAGCAAAACCCCAGCCAGGAATGAATCAATGTCACAGTTACCCCAAAAGTGACTGGTGCCCAGAAACTGGATTTGGCTTTAGTTGCACCTGGGTACACAGTGTTACCACCCAATAGACTCCCACTAAGCATGATGCCCCATGTTGCAAAAACGCTGCTTTTTTTTCCCCATCAAAGGCAAAAATGACTACAAAACGAATGGGAAATAGGAAATGTATAGGAAGCTCTTATACTTCTATTTTCTGCTCAATCCATTCCTGACAAAAAAAAAAGCTTCACTTCTGCAATGTGGGGCTTTAGCCTAAGGCTGGGGCCCCCACGTTGTGGAAATGCAGCTTTTTTGTTGCATATTTTGCTGCATTTTCTGAGCCTAAGCCAGGAGTGGATTGATCAGAAGGGAGATGTATAAGAAGCTTCCTATATATTTCCCATTCCTTCTGTAGCCATTTTTAGCTTTGGTTGAAAGAAACCACAGCAAAATCTGCAACATAAACGGTGCATTTCTGCAACGTGGGACCTCAGCCTTAGGCCTCCTGCATACAAATGGCATGGATGTGGTTTTCACTGACCTATATGTTAAAAATTAATTGACAGGGCGACAAATGCAGACAGATATAGGGGACGTATAGGACAGATTATAGGGGACGTATAGGACAGATATAGGGGACGTATAGGACAGATATAGGGTATGTATAGGACTGATATAGGGTATGTATAGGACCAGATATAGGACCTACTCTATAATTTTCAGCTCTTCAATCTGGTCCAGATACACAGCCACAAAAAGAATGGCTGTATATACGGATCCATAGAAATGTATACGTCTGTACTTCTATCCACAGTTGTGAATAAAAAGTCTGGTCATGTGTGTCACAGTTTAGCAACTCCATGTACCTCATATTAATAGCAGTTAGCCCTATCATGTCCCTCACATTAACCCCCTGTGTGTTTTACATAAGGGATACTGATATGTGAGACATATGGAGATAATAATTAAGTAAATATCTTCATTATATAGTACCCCATATGTCTCACATGTTATTAACACTTATATGAGGTACACAGAGGTTAATGTGAGGGACATGATGGGGATAACTGCTATTAATAATGAGGCACATGGAGTTACTAAAACTAAAGTAATAACCCCAAATGCCTGACAGTAATAAGAATAGTTAGTAACACACACGTACCTGGTGTTGTGTTTGCTTTCACTTTGCTCAGCTTCCTCTCCTCCTCACCTATTCAAGGCTGCAGACGGCAGGAGCTTCTCCTCATGTGTAACAGCAGGTCCCGGAAGCCCTTATCCTGTACAGTGAGATACTCACCTCTGATTGGTGGGCAGTGAGAGAAGGGGGCATGTCCTACACCTCAGCTCTAGCAGAGCACTGAAGGGTCGCTGTCTCACTTTAATGCATGAAAGTCGCAGGCTGCCTGCCGTGCCAGCAAAATATGCCTCGCATGCACGCGTGCCAGGGGTTGCCGACCCCTGACCTAGGAGCTACAAAGTGAGGAGACAATTAAATGGCTACTGATTCCCACTGGCAGGGCCAAGGAATCCTACCTAAATCCCTAGAGACTGCTCCTACTATTAACTGGAACCTGGCCCTAACCTCCTGTCTTAAGGTACTTAGTCAAAGTGTAAGCACCAGGCGGGCGTCGGCTAACACTATATAAAGGCTAGTCCCCGCCCAACAGGGCAGTGGCCATGATGTCATCGATCATGCTCAGTATGGGCAAAATGGGACTTAGCCTCTGAGCGGCTCCAAAATGTCTGAGCATGCTCAGTAGGCCAAAAGCTGGACTTACACTCCAGACACCTCACTACCCGAGGCCGAGGGCAAGAGTTAGATTGACCCGCAGGTGGCGCTGTGCGCAGAGAGAACCTGCGGGACCCAATCCTAACAGAGGGTGGCTGTTCCGCCTTTGTTACATTTGTGATCACTTTTGCTACATTATTCTTCTCAAGCTTTTCTGGGGTTTTCTTCTGAGACACAATGCAGAGGAATAGCATGAATGGGTGTTGTACATGAAGGAAATCTCTCCCAAAGTTCATGCACAAAGGACTTCTGCATTCCCCTTGGATGAGAAGGTATCTTCTAAGGGGAATGCAAAAGTCCTTTGTGCATGGACTTTGGGAGAGTGTTCCTTCATGTACAACACCCATTCATACCATTCCTCTGGGTTATACGACTTGGGACTACTAGGTTCCAGTGTCTCAGTCTGTTTGTGATATCCTTTTTGGACATCTGATATTTTTTGTATATTTGCGTATGTCACTCATATATAAAATATCCTGCAGGGAATTACTTGAATACTGAAATAATATTGTTGTATTTTATAGCATAAACAATAAAGATGTTTTACTTGTTCCTGTGTAGTTTTTCTTATGGTTTGCTATTGCAGTTATGCACAGCAAATATACGTTGTGTATAAACCCAACCTTGATGTTATGTACGGTATATTTTTTTTTGTTATTTTTATTTAATAATTTTTCAAATTTTTTACTCCCCTTGTCAGTATGAGATGATACAGTCCTATGAAAAAGTTTGGGCACCCCTATTAATCTTAATCATTTTTAGTTCTAAATATTTTGGTGTTTGCAACAGCCATTTCAGTTTGATATATCTAATAACTGATGGACACAGTAATATTTCAGGATTGAATTGAGGTTTATTGTACTAACAGAAAATGTGCAATATGCATTAAACCAAAATTTGACTGGTGCAAAAGTATGGGCACCCTTATTTTATTGATTTGAATACTCCTAACTACTTTTTACTGACTTACTGAAGCACAAAATTGGTTTTGTAACCTCACTGAGCTTTGAATTTCATAGCCAGATGTATCCAATCATGAGAAAAGGTATTTAAGGTGGCCAATTGCAAGTTGTTCTCCTATTTGAATCATCTCTGAAGAGTGGCATCATGGGCTACTCAAAACAACTCTCAAATGATCTGAAAACAAAGATTGTCCAACATAGTTGTTCAGGGGAAGGATACAAAAAGTTGTCTCAGAGATTTAACTTGTCAGTTTCCACTGTGAGGAACATAGTAAGGAAATGGAAGACCACAGGGACAGTTCTTGTTAAGTCCAGAAGTGGCAGGCCAAGAAAAATATCAGAAAGGCAGAGAAGAAGAATGGTGAGAAGAGTCAAGGACAATCCACAGACCACCTCCAAAGAGCTGCAGCATCATCTTGCTGCAGATGGTGTCACTGTGCATCGGTCAAAAATACAGCGCACTTTGCACAAGGAGAAGCTGTATGGGAGAGTGATGAGAAAGAAGCCGTTTCTGCAAGCACGCCACAAACAGAGTCACCTGAGGTATGCAAAAGCACATATGGACAAGCCAGCTTCATTTTGGAAGAAGTTCCTGTGGACTGATGAAACAAAGATTGAGTTGTTTGGTCATACAAAAAGGCATTATGCATGGCATCCAAAAAAAACAGCATTACAAGAAAAACACATGCTACCCACTGTAAAATTTGGTGGAGGTTCCATCATGCTTTGGGGCTGTGTGGCCAATGCCGGCACCGGGAATCTTGTTAAAGTTGAGAGTCGCATGGATTCCACTCAGTATCAGCAGATTCTTGAGAATAATGTTCAAGAATCAGTGACGAAGTTGAAGTTACGCCGGGGATGGATATTTCAGCAAGACAATGATCCAAAACACCGCTCCAAATCAACTCAGGAATTCATGCAGAGGAACAATTACAATGTTCTGGAATGGCCATCCCAGTCCCCAGACCTGAATATCATTGAACATCTGTGGGATGATCTGAAGCGGGCTGTCCATGCTCGGCGACCATCAAACTTAACTGAACTTGAATTGTTTTGTAAAGAGGAATGGTCCAAAACACCTTCATCCAGGATCCAGGAACTGATTAAAAGCTACAGGAGGCGACTAGAGGCTGTTATCTTTGCAAAAGGAGGATCTACTAAATATTAATGTCACTTTTCTGTTGAGGTGCCCATACTTTTGCACCAGTCAAATTTTGGTTTAATGCATATTGCACATTTTCTGTTAGTACAATAAACCTCATTTCAATCCTGAAATATTACTGTGTCCATCAATTATTAGATATATCAAACTGAAATGGCTGTTGCAAACACCAAAATATTTAGAACAAAAAATGATTAAGATTAATAGGGGTGCCCAAACTTTTTCATAGGACTGTATCTTCATAGTTAGCAATGCTAGACAGCCCTAGTGTCCTATATTACAATCAGAGATGTCAGTATTTAAGCATCAGTCCTCAGCAATAACATTATCTCTTATAGAGGTTTTCCAGACAAAAAAAAAAAAAAAAAAAGAAATTCAAAAAAGTTTGTTAATGCTAGTAATTAGAGATGAGCGAACAGTGTTCTATCGAACTCATGTTCGATCGGATATTAGGCTGTTCGGCATGTTCGAATCGAATCGAACACCGCGTGGTAAAGTGCGCCATTACTCGATTCCCCTCCCACCTTCCCTGGCGCCTTTTTTGCTCCAATAACAGCGCAGGGTAGGTGGGACAGGAACTACGACACCGGTGACGTTGAAAAAAGTAGGCAAAACCCATTGGCTGCCGAAAACATGTGACCTCTAATTTAAAAGAACAGCGCCGCCCAGGTTCGCGTCATTCTGAGCTTGCAATTCACCGAGGACGGAGGTTTCCGTCCAGCTAGCTAGGGCTTAGATTCTGGGTAGGCAGGGACAGGCTAGGATAGGAAGGAGAAGACAACCAACAGCTCTTGTAAGAGCTAAATTCCAGGGAGAAGCTTGTCAGTGTAACGTGGCACTGACGGGCTCAATCGCCGCAACCCAGCTTTCCCAGGATCCTGAATGGAATACACTGTCAGTGTATTCCCGTATACCCGATATATACCCCGATACCCGTTCCAACGGTGTGCCCCCCCACCTTCACCCCAGAAATACCCTGCAAGTCCCCTAGCAATAGAATTGGGGCTATATACACCCACAATTTTTACTACTGGTATACAGTGCCATTGTCTGACTGGGAATTCAAAGAATATATTGGGAATACAAATACCCTCATTTCTTGCTACTGCCATATAGTGCCAGTTTCTGACTGGTAATTCAAAGATTATATTGGGGTTACGTGCACCCACAATTTTTACTACTGGTATACAGTGCCATTGTCTGACTGGGAATTCAAAGAATATATTGGGAATACAAATACCCTCATTTCTTGCTACTGCCATATAGTGCCAGTGTCTGACTGGGAATTCAAAGAATATATTGGGGTTACGTGCACCCACAATTTTTACTACTGGTATACAGTGCCATTGTCTGACTGGGAATTCAAAGAATATATTGGGAATACAAATACCCTCATTTCTTGCTACTGCCATATAGTGCCAGTGTCTGACTGGGAATTCAAAGAATATATTGGGGTTACGTGCACCCACAATTTTTACTACTGGTATACAGTGCCATTGTCTGACTGGGAATTCAAAGAATATATTGGGAATACAAATACCCTCATTTCTTGCTACTGCCATATAGTGCCAGTGTCTGACTGGTAATTCAAAGAATATATTGGGGTTACGTGCACCCACAATTTTTACTACTGGTATACAGTGCCATTGTCTGACTGGGAATTTAAAGAGTATATTGGGAATACAAATACCCTCATTTCTTGCTACTGCCATATAGTGCCAGTTTCTGACTGGGAATTCAAAGAATATATTGGGGTTACGTGCACCCACAATTTTTACTACTGGTATACAGTGCCATTGTCTGACTGGGAATTCAAAGAGTATATTGGGAATACAAATACCCTCATTTCTTGCTACTGCCATATAGTGCCAGTTTCTGACTGGTAATTCAAAGAATATATTGGGGTTACGTGCACCCACAATTTTTACTACTGGTATACAGTGCCATTGTCTGACTGGGAATTCAAAGAATATATTGGGGTTATAAATACCCTCATTTCTTGCTACTGCCATATAGTGCCAGTTTCTGACTGGTAATTCAAAGAATATATTGGGGTTACGTGCACCCACAATTTTTACTACTGGTATACAGTGCCATTGTCTGACTGGGAATTCAAAGAGTATATTGGGAATACAAATACCCTCATTTCTTGCTACTGCCATATAGTGCCAGTGTCTGACTGGGAATTCAAAGAATATATTGGGGTTACGTGCACCCACAATTTTTACTACTGGTATACAGTGCCAATTTCTAACTAGGAATTCAAAATGCGCAAGGCTCCCGGAAAGGGACGTGGACGAGGCCGTGGGCGAGGTCGGGGGAATGGTTCTGGGGAGCAAGGTAGCAGTGAAGCCACAGGGCGTCCCGTGCCTACTCCTGTGGGGCAGCAAGCATTGCGCCACTCCACAGTGCCAGGGTTGCTTGCCACATTAACTAAACTGCAGGGTACAAACCTTAGTAGGCCCGAGAACCAGGAACAGGTCTTGCAATGGCTGTCAGAGAACGCTTACAGCACATTGTCCAGCAGCCAGTCAGACTCTGCCTCCTCTCCTCCTATTACCCAACAGTCTTGTCTTCCTTCCTCCCAAAATTCCGAAGCATTACAGAACAATAACCCAAACTGTCCCTGCTCCCCAGAGCTGTTCTCCGCTCCTTTCATTGTCCCTCAACCTGCCTCTCCACGTCACGATTCCACGAACCTAACAGAGGAGCATCTGTGTCCAGATGCTCAAACACTAGAGTCTCCTCCATCTCCGTTCGATTTGGTGGTGGATGACCAGCAACCCACCCTCATCGACGATGATGTGACGCAGTTGCCGTCAGGGCATCCAGTTGACCGGCGCATTGTGCGGGAGGAGGAGATGAGACAGGAGTTGGAAGAGGAAGTGGTGGATGATGAGGACACTGACCCGACCTGGACAGGGGGGATGTCAAGCGGGGAAAGTAGTGTGGATGTTGAGGCAGGTGCAGCACCAAAAAGGGTAGCTAGAGGCAGAGGCAGAGGTCAGCAGCTTAGGCGAAGCCAGGCCACACCCGGAATCTCCCAAGATGTTCCAGTTCGTACCCAGCCCCGAAAAACTCCCACCTCGAGGGCACGTTTCTCGAAGGTGTGGAGTTTTTTCAAGGAATGCGCCGAGGACAGATATAGTGTTGTCTGCACAATTTGCCTCTCGAAATTGATTAGGGGCTCTGAGAAGAGCAACCTGTCCACCACTTCAATGCGCCGTCATTTGGAATCCAAGCACTGGAATCAGTGGCAGGCAGCAACGGCAGGACAAAGGCCGCCTGCCGTTCACGCCACTGCCACTGCCTCTGCCACTGCCTCTGCCACTGCCACTGCTGACTGTGCTGGCGATGCACTCCAGAGGACGAGCCAGGACACCACTTCATCTGCCTCCGCCACTTTGTTGACTTCTACCTCATCCTCCCCTGGTCCTGTCTTATCTCCTTCTCCTGCACCATCAAAGGCACCATCAGGCGTTTCTTTACAACAACCCACCATCTCTCAGACATTGGAGCGGCGGCAGAAATACACTGCTAACCACCCACACGCGCAAGCCTTGAACGCCAACATCGCTAAACTGCTGGCCCAGGAGATGTTGGCGTTCCGGCTTGTTGAAACTCCCGCCTTCCTGGACCTGATGGCAACTGCGGCACCTCGCTATGCCGTCCCTAGCCGTCACTACTTCTCCCGGTGTGCCGTCCCCGCCTTGCACCAGCACGTGTCACTCAACATCAGGCGGGCCCTTAGTTCCGCGCTTTGCACAAAGGTCCACTTGACCACCGACGCGTGGACAAGTGCATGCGGACAGGGACGCTACATTTCACTGACGGCACACTGGGTGAATGTAGTTGAGGCTGGGACTGCTTCCCAAACTGGCCCGGTGTACCTCGTCTCCCCGCCTAACATTCCTGGCAGGGACACGAGAAGAACACCCCCCTCCTCCTCCTCCTCTACCGCCTCCTCCTCCGCCACCGCCTCCTCCTCCGCCACCGCCTCCTCCTCCGCTGTTAGATTGACCACAGCTACGAGTTGGAAACGTTGCAGCACTGGCGTTGGTAGACATCAGCAGGCTGTGCTGAAGCTGATCAGCTTGGGAGACAGACAGCACACTGCCTCCGAGGTGAGGGATGCCCTCCTCGATGAGACGGCAATATGGTTTGAGCCGCTGCACCTGGGCCCAGGCATGGTCGTTTGTGATAACGGCCGGAACCTGGTAGCAGCTCTGGAGCTTGCCGGACTCCAACATGTTCCATGCCTGGCCCACGTCTTCAACCTAGTGGTGCAACGTTTCCTAAAGAGCTACCCCAATGTTCCAGAGCTACTGGTGAAAGTGCGGCGCATGTGCGCCCACTTTCGCAAGTCGACAGTAGCCGCTGCTAGCTTAAAATCTCTCCAGCAACGCCTGCATGTGCCACAACACCGGCTTTTGTGCGACGTCCCCACACGCTGGAACTCAACGTTTCAGATGTTGAATAGAGTGGTTGAGCAGCAGAGACCTTTGATGGAATACCAGCTACAAAACCCTAGGGTGCCACAAAGTCAGCTGCCTCAGTTTCACATCCATGAGTGGCCATGGATGAGAGACCTTTGTGACATCCTACGGGTCTTTGAGGAGTCCACAAGGAGGGTGAGCTCTGAGGATGCGATGGTGAGCCTTACAATCCCGCTCTTGTGTGTTCTGAGAGAATCCCTGATTGACATCAGGGATAACTCAGATCACACAGAGGAGTTAGGGATAGCATCCGATCCGTCACAGCTGGAGAGTAGGTCCACACATCTGTCCGCTTCACTGCGTTTAATGGAGGAGGAGGAGGAGGAGGAGGAGGAAGAAGAGTTGTCCGATGATGTGATGGTGATACAGGAGGCTTCCGGGCAACTTCGAATCGTCCCATTGTTGCAGCGCGGATGGGTAGACATGGAGGATGAGGAGGAAATGGAGATTGAACTTTCCGGTGGGGCCAGAGGAGTCATGCCAACTAACACTGTGGCAGACATGGCTGAGTTCATGTTGGGGTGCTTTACAACCGACAAGCGTATTGTCAAAATCATGGAGGACAACCAGTACTGGATCTTTGCTATCCTTGACCCCCGGTATAAAAACAACATCTCGTCTTTTATTCCGGTAGAGGGGAGGGCCAATCGCATCAATGCTTGCCACAGGCAATTGGTGCAGAATATGATGGAGATGTTTCCAGCATGTGACGTTGGCGGCAGGGAGGGCAGTTCCTCCAGTAGGCAACCAAGTTCTCACCGGTCCACACAAACGAGGGGCACACTGTCTAAGGTCTGGGACACCTTGATGGCACCCCCTCGCCAAAGTGCCGCCACGGAGGGTCCTAGTGTCACCAGGCGTGAGAAGTATAGGCGCATGTTGCGGGAATACCTTTCCGACCACAGCCCTGTCCTCTCCGACCCCTCTGCGCCCTACACGTATTGGGTGTCGAAGTTGGACCTGTGGCTTGAACTTGCCCTATATGCCTTGGAGGTGCTGTCCTGTCCTGCCGCCAGCGTCCTATCTGAGAGGGTGTTCAGTGCAGCCGGTGGCATCATCACTGACAAGCGCACCCGTCTGTCAGCTGAGAGTGCCGACCGGCTCACTTTGATAAAAATGAACCACCACTGGGTAGAGCCGTCATTTTTGTGCCCACCTGTGTAAAGCACCCCAACATGAAACTCCATGTCTGTACTCAACCTCTCCAATTCCTCCGCATCCTCATACTCATCCACCATAAGCGTTGCACAATTCTGCTAATACTAGGCTCCCTCCAACATGATTTCCCCCAACTCTGCTGGTTAGAGGCTCCCTCCACCCTGATTTCCACCAACTCTGCTGGTTAGAGGCTCCCTCCACCCTGCTTTCCCACAACTCTGCTGGTTAGAGGCTCCTTCCACCATGAATTTGCCCAAACTGGGCTGTTTAGAGGCTCCCTCCACCATGAATTGGTCCAAACTGGGCTGTTTAGAGGCTCCCTCCACCATGAATTTGCCCAAACTGGGCTGTTTAGAAGCTCCCTCCACCATGAATTGGTCCAAACTGGGTTTTTTAGAGGCTCCCTCCACCATTAATTGGTCCAAACTGGGCTGGTTAGAGGCTCCCTCCACCATGAATTTGCCCAAACTGGGCTGTTTAGAGGCTCCCTCCACCATGAATTTGCCCAAACTGGGCTGGTTAGAGGCTCCCTCCACCATGAATTGGTCCAAACTGGGTTTTTTAGAGGCTCCCTCCACCATTAATTGGTCCAAACTGGGCTGGTTAGAGGCTCCCTCCACCATGAATTTGCCCAAACTGGGCTGTTTAGAGGCTCCCTCCACCATGAATTTGCCCAAACTGGGCTGGTTAGAGGCTCCCTCCACCATGAATTGGTCCAAACGGGTTTTTAGAGGCTCCCTTCACCATGAATTGGTCCAAACTTGGCTGTTTAGAGGCTCCCTCCACCATGAATTGGTCCAAACTTGGCTGTTTAGAGGCTCCCTCCACCATGAATTGGTCCAAACTGGGTTTTTTAGAGGCTCCCTCCACCATGAATTTGCCCAAACTGGGCTGTTTAGAGGCTCCCTCCACCATGAATTTGCCCAAACTGGGCTGGTTAGAGGCTCCCTCCACCATGAATTGGTCCAAACGGGTTTTTAGAGGCTCCCTTCACCATGAATTGGTCCAAACTTGGCTGGTTAGAGGCTCCCTCCACCATTAATTGGTCCAAACTGGGCTGGTTAGAGGCTCCCTCCACCATGAATTGGTCCAAACTGGGGTTTTTAGAGGCTCCCTCCACCATGAATTGGTCCAAACTTGGCTGTTTAGAGGCTCCCTCCACCATTAATTGGTCCAAACTGGGCTGGTTAGAGGCTCCCTCCACCATTAATTGGTCCAAACTGGGCTGGTTAGAGGCTCCCTCCACCATGAATTGGTCCAAACGGGTTTTTAGAGGCTCCCTTCACCATGAATTGGTCCAAACTTGGCTGTTTAGAGGCTCCCTCCACCATGAATTGGTCCAAACTTGGCTGTTTAGAGGCTCCCTTCACCATGAATTGGTCCAAACTTGGCTGTTTAGAGGCTCCCTCCACCATGAATTGGTCCAAACTTGGCTGTTTAGAGGCTCCCTCCACCATGAATTGGTCCAAACTGGTTTTTTTAGAGGCTCCCTCCACCATGAATTTGCCCAAACTGGGCTGTTTAGAGGCTCCCTCCACCATGAATTTGCCCAAACTGGGCTGGTTAGAGGCTCCCTCCACCATGAATTGGTCCAAACGGGTTTTTAGAGGCTCCCTTCACCATGAATTGGTCCAAACTTGGCTGGTTAGAGGCTCCCTCCACCATTAATTGGTCCAAACTGGGCTGGTTAGAGGCTCCCTCCACCATGAATTGGTCCAAACTGGGGTTTTTAGAGGCTCCCTCCACCATGAATTGGTCCAAACTTGGCTGTTTAGAGGCTCCCTCCACCATTAATTGGTCCAAACTGGGCTGGTTAGAGGCTCCCTCCACCATTAATTGGTCCAAACTGGGCTGGTTAGAGGCTCCCTCCACCATTAATTGGTCCAAACTGGGCTGGTTAGAGGCTCCCTCCACCATGAATTTGCCCAAACTGGGCTGTTTAGAGGCTCCCTCCACCATGAATTTGCCCAAACTGGGCTGGTTAGAGGCTCCCTCCACCATGAATTGGTCCAAACGGGTTTTTAGAGGCTCCCTTCACCATGAATTGGTCCAAACTTGGCTGTTTAGAGGCTCCCTCCACCATGAATTGGTCCAAACTTGGCTGTTTAGAGGCTCCCTCCACCATGAATTGGTCCAAACTGGGTTTTTTAGAGGCTCCCTCCACCATGAATTTGCCCAAACTGGGCTGTTTAGAGGCTCCCTCCACCATGAATTTGCCCAAACTGGGCTGGTTAGAGGCTCCCTCCACCATGAATTGGTCCAAACTGGGGTTTTTAGAGGCTCCCTCCACCATGAATTGGTCCAAACTTGGCTGTTTAGAGGCTCCCTCCACCATGAATTGGTCCAAACTGGGGTGGTTAGAGGCTCCCTCCACCATTAATTGGTCCAAACTGGGCTGGTTAGAGGCTCCCTCCACCATGAATTTGCCCAAACTGGGCTGTTTAGAGGCTCCCTCCACCATGAATTTGCCCAAACTGGGCTGGTTAGAGGCTCCCTCCACCATGAATTGGTCCAAACGGGTTTTTAGAGGCTCCCTTCACCATGAATTGGTCCAAACTTGGCTGTTTAGAGGCTCCCTCCACCATGAATTGGTCCAAACTTGGCTGTTTAGAGGCTCCCTCCACCATGAATTGGTCCAAACTGGGTTTTTTAGAGGCTCCCTCCACCATGAATTTGCCCAAACTGGGCTGTTTAGAGGCTCCCTCCACCATGAATTTGCCCAAACTGGGCTGGTTAGAGGCTCCCTCCACCATGAATTGGTCCAAACTGGGGTTTTTAGAGGCTCCCTCCACCATGAATTGGTCCAAACTTGGCTGTTTAGAGGCTCCCTCCACCATGAATTGGTCCAAACTGGGGTGGTTAGAGGCTCCCTCCACCATGAATTGGTCCAAACTGGGCTGGTTAGAGGCTCCCTCCACCATTAATTGGTCCAAACTGGGCTGGTTAGAGGCTCCCTCCACCATGAATTTGCCCAAACTGGGCTGTTTAGAGGCTCCCTCCACCATGAATTTGCCCAAACTGGGCTGTTTAGAGGCTCCCTCCACCATGAATTGGTCCAAACTGGGTTTTTTAGAGGCTCCCTCCACCATGAATTGGTCCAAACTGGGCTGGTTAGAGGCTCCCTCCACCATGAATTGGTCCAAACTGGGGTGGTTAGAGGCTCCCTCCACCATTAATTGGTCCAAACTGGGCTGGTTAGAGGCTCCCTCCACCATTAATTGGTCCAAACTGGGCTGGTTAGAGGCTCCCTCCACCATTAATTGGTCCAAACTGGGCTGGTTAGAGGCTCCCTCCACCATGAATTTGCCCAAACTGGGCTGTTTAGAGGCTCCCTCCACCATGAATTTGCCCAAACTGGGCTGGTTAGAGGCTCCCTCCACCATGAATTGGTCCAAACTGGGGTTTTTAGAGGCTCCCTCCACCATGAATTGGTCCAAACTTGGCTGTTTAGAGGCTCCCTCCACCATTAATTGGTCCAAACTGGGCTGGTTAGAGGCTCCCTCCACCATGAATTGGTCCAAACTGGGTTTTTTAGAGGCTCCCTCCACCATGAATTTGCCCAAACTGGGCTGTTTAGAGGCTCCCTCCACCATGAATTGGTCCAAACTGGGGTGGTTAGAGGCTCCCTCCACCATTAATTGGTCCAAACTGGGCTGGTTAGAGGCTCCCTCCACCATTAATTGGTCCAAACTGGGCTGGTTAGAGGCTCCCTCCACTATGAATTTGCCCAAACTGGGCTGGTTAGAGGCTCCCTCCACCATGAATTGGTCCAAACTGGGTTTTTTAGAGGCTCCCTCCACCATGAATTTGCCCAAACTGGGCTGGTTAGAGGCTCCCTCCACCATGAATTGGTCCAAACTGGGGTTTTTAGAGGCTCCCTCCACCATGAATTTGCCCAAACTCTGCTGGTTAGAGGCTCAATCCACCCTGATTTTCAAAACAAATGTTGGTGCCAACTAGAGATGAGCGAACACTAAAATGTTCGAGGTTCGAAATTCGATTCGAACAGCCGCTCAATGTTCGTGTGTTCGAACGGGTTTCGAACCCCATTATAGTCTATGGGGAACAGATACTCGTTAAGGGGGGAAACCCAAATCCGTGTCTGGAGGGTCACCAAGTCCACTATGACACCCCAGGAAATGATGCCAACACCTCTGGAATGACACTGGGACAGCAGGGGAAGCATGTCTGGGGGCATCTAACACACCAAAGACCCTCTATTACCCCAACATCACAGCCTAACAACTACACACTTTACACACTCAATACCACCTCTCTGACAGTAGGAAAACACCTTGAAACATGTGTATTTGGCACTTGCAGTGAGGAGAGCTTGTCACCAGCAGTGAATTTGGCCCTTGTAGTAAGTTGAGGTTGGCACCAACATTTGTTTTGAAAATCAGGGTGGATTGAGCCTCTAACCAGCAGAGTTTGGGCAAATTCATGGTGGAGGGAGCCTCTAAAAACCCCAGTTTGGACCAATTCATGGTGGAGGGAGCCTCTAACCAGCCCAGTTTGGGCAAATTCATGGTGGAGGGAGCCTCTAAAAAACCCAGTTTGGACCAATTCATGGTGGAGGGAGCCTCTAACCAGCCCAGTTTGGGCAAATTCATGGTGGAGGGAGCCTCTAACCAGCCCAGTTTGGACCAATTAATGGTGGAGGGAGCCTCTAACCAGCCCAGTTTGGACCAATTAATGGTGGAGGGAGCCTCTAACCACCCCAGTTTGGACCAATTCATGGTGGAGGGAGCCTCTAACCAGCCCAGTTTGGGCCAATTCATGGTGGAGGGAGCCTCTAACCAGCCCAGTTTGGACCAATTAATGGTGGAGGGAGCCTCTAACCACCCCAGTTTGGACCAATTCATGGTGGAGGGAGCCTCTAAACAGCCAAGTTTGGACCAATTCATGGTGAAGGGAGCCTCTAAAAACCCGTTTGGACCAATTCATGGTGGAGGGAGCCTCTAACCAGCCCAGTTTGGGCAAATTCATGGTGGAGGGAGCCTCTAAACAGCCCAGTTTGGGCAAATTCATGGTGGAGGGAGCCTCTAACCAGCCCAGTTTGGACCAATTAATGGTGGAGGGAGCCTCTAACCAGCCCAGTTTGGACCAATTCATGGTGGAGGGAGCCTCTAAACAGCCAAGTTTTGGGAAATTCATGGTGGAGGGAGCCTCTAACCAGCCCAGTTTGGACCAATTCATGGTGGAGGGAGCCTCTAAAAAACCCAGTTTGGACCAATTCATGGTGGAGGGAGCCTCTAAACAGCCCAGTTTGGGCAAATTCATGGTGGAGGGAGCCTCTAACCAGCCCAGTTTGGACCAATTAATGGTGGAGGGAGCCTCTAACCAGCCCAGTTTGGACCAATTAATGGTGGAGGGAGCCTCTAACCAGCCCAGTTTGGGCAAATTCATGGTGGAGGGAGCCTCTAACCAGCCCAGTTTGGACCAATTAATGGTGGAGGGAGCCTCTAACCAGCCCAGTTTGGACCAATTAATGGTGGAGGGAGCCTCTAACCACCCCAGTTTGGACCAATTCATGGTGGAGGGAGCCTCTAACCAGCCCAGTTTGGGCAAATTCATGGTGGAGGGAGCCTCTAACCAGCCCAGTTTGGACCAATTAATGGTGGAGGGAGCCTCTAACCACCCCAGTTTGGACCAATTCATGGTGGAGGGAGCCTCTAAACAGCCAAGTTTGGACCAATTCATGGTGAAGGGAGCCTCTAAAAACCCGTTTGGACCAATTCATGGTGGAGGGAGCCTCTAACCAGCCCAGTTTGGGCAAATTCATGGTGGAGGGAGCCTCTAAACAGCCCAGTTTGGGCAAATTCATGGTGGAGGGAGCCTCTAACCAGCCCAGTTTGGACCAATTAATGGTGGAGGGAGCCTCTAACCAGCCCAGTTTGGACCAATTCATGGTGGAGGGAGCCTCTAAACAGCCAAGTTTTGGGAAATTCATGGTGGAGGGAGCCTCTAACCAGCCCAGTTTGGACCAATTCATGGTGGAGGGAGCCTCTAAAAAACCCAGTTTGGACCAATTCATGGTGGAGGGAGCCTCTAAACAGCCCAGTTTGGGCAAATTCATGGTGGAGGGAGCCTCTAACCAGCCCAGTTTGGACCAATTAATGGTGGAGGGAGCCTCTAACCAG
Source organism: Leptodactylus fuscus (assembly GCF_031893055.1). Taxonomy (NCBI): domain Eukaryota; kingdom Metazoa; phylum Chordata; class Amphibia; order Anura; family Leptodactylidae; genus Leptodactylus; species Leptodactylus fuscus. The sequence continues at coordinate 45,076,471 of NC_134274.1, forward strand.
CCCAGTTTGGGCAAATTCATGGTGGAGGGAGCCTCTAACCAGCCCAGTTTGGACCAATTAATGGTGGAGGGAGCCTCTAACCAGCCCAGTTTGGACCAATTAATGGTGGAGGGAGCCTCTAACCACCCCAGTTTGGACCAATTCATGGTGGAGGGAGCCTCTAACCAGCCCAGTTTGGGCAAATTCATGGTGGAGGGAGCCTCTAACCAGCCCAGTTTGGACCAATTAATGGTGGAGGGAGCCTCTAACCACCCCAGTTTGGACCAATTCATGGTGGAGGGAGCCTCTAAACAGCCAAGTTTGGACCAATTCATGGTGAAGGGAGCCTCTAAAAACCCGTTTGGACCAATTCATGGTGGAGGGAGCCTCTAACCAGCCCAGTTTGGGCAAATTCATGGTGGAGGGAGCCTCTAAACAGCCCAGTTTGGGCAAATTCATGGTGGAGGGAGCCTCTAACCAGCCCAGTTTGGACCAATTAATGGTGGAGGGAGCCTCTAACCACCCCAGTTTGGACCAATTCATGGTGGAGGGAGCCTCTAAACAGCCAAGTTTGGACCAATTCATGGTGAAGGGAGCCTCTAAAAACCCGTTTGGACCAATTCATGGTGGAGGGAGCCTCTAACCAGCCCAGTTTGGGCAAATTCATGGTGGAGGGAGCCTCTAAACAGCCCAGTTTGGGCAAATTCATGGTGGAGGGAGCCTCTAACCAGCCCAGTTTGGACCAATTAATGGTGGAGGGAGCCTCTAACCAGCCCAGTTTGGACCAATTCATGGTGGAGGGAGCCTCTAACCAGCCCAGTTTGGACCAATTAATGGTGGAGGGAGCCTCTAAACAGCCAAGTTTTGGGAAATTCATGGTGGAGGGAGCCTCTAACCAGCCCAGTTTGGACCAATTCATGGTGGAGGGAGCCTCTAAACAGCCCAGTTTGGGCAAATTCATGGTGGAGGGAGCCTCTAAAAAACCCAGTTTGGACCAATTCATGGTGGAGGGAGCCTCTAATTAGCCCAGTTTGGACCAATTAATTGTGGAGGGAGCCTCTAACCAGCCCAGTTTGGACCAATTAATGGTGGAGGGAGCCTCTAACCAGCCCAGTTTGGACCAATTCATGGTGGAGGGAGCCTCTAAAAAACCCAGTTTGGACCAATTCATGGTGGAGGGAGCCTCTAATTAGCCCAGTTTGGACCAATTAATTGTGGAGGGAGCCTCTAACCAGCCCAGTTTGGACCAATTAATGGTGGAGGGAGCCTCTAACCAGCCCAGTTTGGACCAATTCATGGTGGAGGGAGCCTCTAAACAGCCCAGTTTGGGCAAATTCATGGTGGAAGGAGCCTCTAACCAGCAGAGTTGTGGGAAAGCAGGGTGGAGGGAGCCTCTAACCAGCAGAGTTGGTGGAAATCAGGGTGGAGGGAGCCTCTAACCAGCAGAGTTGGGGGAAATCATGTTGGAGGGAGCCTAGTATTAGCAGAATTGTGCAACGCTTATGGTGGATGAGTATGAGGATGCGGAGGAATTGGAGAGGTTGAGTACAGACATGGAGTTTCATGTTGGGGTGCTTTACACAGGTGGGCACAAAAATGACGGCTCTACCCAGTGGTGGTTCATTTTTATCAAAGTGAGCCGGTCGGCACTCTCAGCTGACAGACGGGTGCGCTTGTCAGTGATGATGCCACCGGCTGCACTGAACACCCTCTCAGATAGGACGCTGGCGGCAGGACAGGACAGCACCTCCAAGGCATATAGGGCAAGTTCAAGCCACAGGTCCAACTTCGACACCCAATACGTGTAGGGCGCAGAGGGGTCGGAGAGGACAGGGCTGTGGTCGGAAAGGTATTCCCGCAACATGCGCCTATACTTCTCACGCCTGGTGACACTAGGACCCTCCGTGGCGGCACTTTGGCGAGGGGGTGCCATCAAGGTGTCCCAGACCTTAGACAGTGTGCCCCTCGTTTGTGTGGACCGGTGAGAACTTGGTTGCCTACTGGAGGAACTGCCCTCCCTGCCGCCAACGTCACATGCTGGAAACATCTCCATCATATTCTGCACCAATTGCCTGTGGCAAGCATTGATGCGATTGGCCCTCCCCTCTACCGGAATAAAAGACGAGATGTTGTTTTTATACCGGGGGTCAAGGATAGCAAAGATCCAGTACTGGTTGTCCTCCATGATTTTGACAATACGCTTGTCGGTTGTAAAGCACCCCAACATGAACTCAGCCATGTCTGCCACAGTGTTAGTTGGCATGACTCCTCTGGCCCCACCGGAAAGTTCAATCTCCATTTCCTCCTCATCCTCCATGTCTACCCATCCGCGCTGCAACAATGGGACGATTCGAAGTTGCCCGGAAGCCTCTTGTATCACCATCACATCATCGGACAACTCTTCTTCCTCCTCCTCCTCCTCCTCCTCCTCCTCCATTAAACGCAGTGAAGCGGACAGATGTGTGGACCTACTCTCCAGCTGTGACGGATCGGATGCTATCCCTAACTCCTCTGTGTGATCTGAGTTATCCCTGATGTCAATCAGGGATTCTCTCAGAACACACAAGAGCGGGATTGTAAGGCTCACCATCGCATCCTCAGAGCTCACCCTCCTTGTGGACTCCTCAAAGACCCGTAGGATGTCACAAAGGTCTCTCATCCATGGCCACTCATGGATGTGAAACTGAGGCAGCTGACTTTGTGGCACCCTAGGGTTTTGTAGCTGGTATTCCATCAAAGGTCTCTGCTGCTCAACCACTCTATTCAACATCTGAAACGTTGAGTTCCAGCGTGTGGGGACGTCGCACAAAAGCCGGTGTTGTGGCACATGCAGGCGTTGCTGGAGAGATTTTAAGCTAGCAGCGGCTACTGTCGACTTGCGAAAGTGGGCGCACATGCGCCGCACTTTCACCAGTAGCTCTGGAACATTGGGGTAGCTCTTTAGGAAACGTTGCACCACTAGGTTGAAGACGTGGGCCAGGCATGGAACATGTTGGAGTCCGGCAAGCTCCAGAGCTGCTACCAGGTTCCGGCCGTTATCACAAACGACCATGCCTGGGCCCAGGTGCAGCGGCTCAAACCATATTGCCGTCTCATCGAGGAGGGCATCCCTCACCTCGGAGGCAGTGTGCTGTCTGTCCCCCAAGCTGATCAGCTTCAGCACAGCCTGCTGACGTCTACCAACGCCAGTGCTGCAACGTTTCCAACTCGTAGCTGGGGTCAATCTAACAGCGGAGGAGGAGGCGGTGGCGGAGGAGGAGGCGGTGGCGGAGGAGGAGGAGGGGGGTGTTCTTCTCGTGTCCCTGCCAGGAATGTTAGGCGGGGAGACGAGGTACACCGGGCCAGTTTGGGAAGCAGTCCCAGCCTCAACTACATTCACCCAGTGTGCCGTCAGTGAAATGTAGCGTCCCTGTCCGCATGCACTTGTCCACGCGTCGGTGGTCAAGTGGACCTTTGTGCAAAGCGCGGAACTAAGGGCCCGCCTGATGTTGAGTGACACGTGCTGGTGCAAGGCGGGGACGGCACACCGGGAGAAGTAGTGACGGCTAGGGACGGCATAGCGAGGTGCCACAGTTGCCATCAGGTCCAGGAAGGCGGGAGTTTCAACAAGCCGGAACGCCAACATCTCCTGGGCCAGCAGTTTAGCGATGTTGGCGTTCAAGGCTTGCGCGTGTGGGTGGTTAGCAGTGTATTTCTGCCGCCGCTCCAATGTCTGAGAGATGGTGGGTTGTTGTAAAGAAACGCCTGATGGTGCCTTTGATGGTGCAGGAGAAGGAGATAAGACAGGACCAGGGGAGGATGAGGTAGAAGTCAACAAAGTGGCGGAGGCAGATGAAGTGGTGTCCTGGCTCGTCCTCTGGAGTGCATCGCCAGCACAGTCAGCAGTGGCAGTGGCAGAGGCAGAGGCAGAGGCAGTGGCAGTGGCGTGAACGGCAGGCGGCCTTTGTCCTGCCGTTGCTGCCTGCCACTGATTCCAGTGCTTGGATTCCAAATGACGGCGCATTGAAGTGGTGGACAGGTTGCTCTTCTCAGAGCCCCTAATCAATTTCGAGAGGCAAATTGTGCAGACAACACTATATCTGTCCTCGGCGCATTCCTTGAAAAAACTCCACACCTTCGAGAAACGTGCCCTCGAGGTGGGAGTTTTTCGGGGCTGGGTACGAACTGGAACATCTTGGGAGATTCCGGGTGTGGCCTGGCTTCGCCTAAGCTGCTGACCTCTGCCTCTGCCTCTAGCTACCCTTTTTGGTGCTGCACCTGCCTCAACATCCACACTACTTTCCCCGCTTGACATCCCCCCTGTCCAGGTCGGGTCAGTGTCCTCATCATCCACCACTTCCTCTTCCAACTCCTGTCTCATCTCCTCCTCCCGCACAATGCGCCAGTCAACTGGATGCCCTGACGGCAACTGCGTCACATCATCGTCGATGAGGGTGGGTTGCTGGTCATCCACCACCAAATCGAACGGAGATGGAGGAGACTCTAGTGTTTGAGCATCTGGACACAGATGCTCCTCTGTTAGGTTCGTGGAATCGTGACGTGGAGAGGCAGGTTGAGGGACAATGAAAGGAGCGGAGAACAGCTCTGGGGAGCAGGGACAGTTTGGGTTATTGTTCTGTAAAGCTTCGGAATTTTGGGAGGAAGGAAGACAAGACTGTTGGGTAATAGGAGGAGAGGAGGCAGAGTCTGACTGGCTGCTGGACAATGTGCTGTAAGCGTTCTCTGACAGCCATTGCAAGACCTGTTCCTGGTTCTCGGGCCTACTAAGGTTTGTACCCTGCAGTTTAGTTAATGTGGCAAGCAACCCTGGCACTGTGGAGTGGCGCAATGCTTGCTGCCCCACAGGAGTAGGCACGGGACGCCCTGTGGCTTCACTGCTACCTTGCTCCCCAGAACCATTCCCCCGACCTCGCCCACGGCCTCGTCCACGTCCCTTTCCGGGAGCCTTGCGCATTTTGAATTCCTAGTTAGAAATTGGCACTGTATACCAGTAGTAAAAATTGTGGGTGCACGTAACCCCAATATATTCTTTGAATTCCCAGTCAGACACTGGCACTATATGGCAGTAGCAAGAAATGAGGGTATTTGTATTCCCAATATATTCTTTGAATTCCCAGTCAGACAATGGCACTGTATACCAGTAGTAAAAATTGTGGGTGCACGTAACCCCAATATATTCTTTGAATTACCAGTCAGAAACTGGCACTATATGGCAGTAGCAAGAAATGAGGGTATTTGTATTCCCAATATACTCTTTGAATTCCCAGTCAGACAATGGCACTGTATACCAGTAGTAAAAATTGTGGGTGCACGTAACCCCAATATATTCTTTGAATTACCAGTCAGAAACTGGCACTATATGGCAGTAGCAAGAAATGAGGGTATTTATAACCCCAATATATTCTTTGAATTCCCAGTCAGACAATGGCACTGTATACCAGTAGTAAAAATTGTGGGTGCACGTAACCCCAATATATTCTTTGAATTACCAGTCAGAAACTGGCACTATATGGCAGTAGCAAGAAATGAGGGTATTTATAACCCCAATATATTCTTTGAATTCCCAGTCAGACAATGGCACTGTATACCAGTAGTAAAAATTGTGGGTGCACGTAACCCCAATATATTCTTTGAATTCCCAGTCAGACACTGGCACTATATGGCAGTAGCAAGAAATGAGGGTATTTGTATTCCCAATATATTCTTTGAATTCCCAGTCAGACAATGGCACTGTATACCAGTAGTAAAAATTGTGGGTGCACGTAACCCCAATATATTCTTTGAATTACCAGTCAGAAACTGGCACTATATGGCAGTAGCAAGAAATGAGGGTATTTGTATTCCCAATATACTCTTTGAATTCCCAGTCAGACAATGGCACTGTATACCAGTAGTAAAAATTGTGGGTGCACGTAACCCCAATATATTCTTTGAATTACCAGTCAGAAACTGGCACTATATGGCAGTAGCAAGAAATGAGGGTATTTGTATTCCCAATATATTCTTTGAATTCCCAGTCAGACAATGGCACTGTATACCAGTAGTAAAAATTGTGGGTGCACGTAACCCCAATATATTCTTTGAATTCCCAGTCAGACACTGGCACTATATGGCAGTAGCAAGAAATGAGGGTATTTGTATTCCCAATATATTCTTTGAATTCCCAGTCAGACAATGGCACTGTATACCAGTAGTAAAAATTGTGGGTGCACGTAACCCCAATATATTCTTTGAATTCCCAGTCAGACACTGGCACTATATGGCAGTAGCAAGAAATGAGGGTATTTGTATTCCCAATATATTCTTTGAATTCCCAGTCAGACAATGGCACTGTATACCAGTAGTAAAAATTGTGGGTGCACGTAACCCCAATATATTCTTTGAATTCCCAGTCAGACACTGGCACTATATGGCAGTAGCAAGAAATGAGGGTATTTGTATTCCCAATATATTCTTTGAATTCCCAGTCAGACAATGGCACTGTATACCAGTAGTAAAAATTGTGGGTGCACGTAACCCCAATATATTCTTTGAATTCCCAGTCAGACACTGGCACTATATGGCAGTAGCAAGAAATGAGGGTATTTGTATTCCCAATATATTCTTTGAATTCCCAGTCAGACAATGGCACTGTATACCAGTAGTAAAAATTGTGGGTGCACGTAACCCCAATATATTCTTTGAATTCCCAGTCAGACACTGGCACTATATGGCAGTAGCAAGAAATGAGGGTATTTGTATTCCCAATATATTCTTTGAATTCCCAGTCAGACAATGGCACTGTATACCAGTAGTAAAAATTGTGGGTGCACGTAACCCCAATATATTCTTTGAATTACCAGTCAGAAACTGGCACTATATGGCAGTAGCAAGAAATGAGGGTATTTGTATTCCCAATATACTCTTTGAATTCCCAGTCAGACAATGGCACTGTATACCAGTAGTAAAAATTGTGGGTGCACGTAACCCCAATATATTCTTTGAATTACCAGTCAGAAACTGGCACTATATGGCAGTAGCAAGAAATGAGGGTATTTGTATTCCCAATATATTCTTTGAATTCCCAGTCAGACAATGGCACTGTATACCAGTAGTAAAAATTGTGGGTGTATATAGCCCCAATTCTATTGCTAGGGGACTTGCAGGGTATTTCTGGGGTGAAGGTGGGGGGGCACACCGTTGGAACGGGTATCGGGGTATATATCGGGTATACGGGAATACACTGACAGTGTATTCCATTCAGGATCCTGGGAAAGCTGGGTTGCGGCGATTGAGCCCGTCAGTGCCACGTTACACTGACAAGCTTCTCCCTGGAATTTAGCTCTTACAAGAGCTGTTGGTTGTCTTCTCCTTCCTATCCTAGCCTGTCCCTGCCTACCCAGAATCTAAGCCCTAGCTAGCTGGACGGAAACCTCCGTCCTCGGTGAATTGCAAGCTCAGAATGACGCGAAGCTGGGCGTCGCTGTTCTTTTAAATTAGAGGTCACATGTTTTCGGCAGCCAATGGGTTTTGCCTACTTTTTTCAACGTCACCGGTGTCGTAGTTCCTGTCCCACCTACCCTGCGCTGTTATTGGAGCAAAAAAGGCGCCAGGGAAGGTGGGAGGGGAATCGAGTAATGGCGCACTTTACCACGCGGTGTTCGATTCGATTCGAACATGCCGAACAGCCTAATATCCGATCGAACATGAGTTCGATAGAACACTGTTCGCTCATCTCTAGTGCCAACCTCAACTTACTACAAGGGCCAAATTCACTGCTGGTGACAAGCTCTCCTCACTGCAAGTGCCAAATACACATGTTTCAAGGTGTTTTCCTACTGTCAGAGAGGTGGTATTGAGTGTGTAAAGTGTGTAGTTGTTAGGCTGTGATGTTGGGGTAATAGAGGGTCTTTGGTGTGTTAGATGCCCCCAGACATGCTTCCCCTGCTGTCCCAGTGTCATTCCAGAGGTGTTGGCATCATTTCCTGGGGTGTCATAGTGGACTTGGTGACCCTCCAGACACGGATTTGGGTTTCCCCCTTAACGAGTATCTGTTCCCCATAGACTATAATGGGGTTCGAAACCCGTTCGAACACACGAACATTGAGCGGCTGTTCGAATCGAATTTCGAACCTCGAACATTTTAGTGTTCGCTCATCTCTACTAGTAATAGGTTAATGAATGCGCCCCAATACCTTAGAGTTTTTAGAAATTTCTGGGTTTCTCTGTGAACTACTAGTATCTTCTGCATTTGCTTACATGGGTATCCACATGTTCAGTTTTCATACATCTATCATGATGCCTTGCACTTCATTCAGAGCTTACTCACACCACCTCCTTATCTCACTCCTTCCCCCTCCCTGTTTCCCTAGCTAGCCCCCTCACTACTAGCCTTTCCTAACTAACTCACCTCAACCATAACCAAATCATACTTACCTGTCTTCCATGCAGGACCTTCTCAGCATGGGACTTTACTTCCTCTGGGCCCCCAGCACTTCCTCTGACATCTACTGGCCACCCATGCCTGCATAATAGACCCAGAGTGCTGGCACTGCCAGTGGCAAAATGGTTGGGTACTATTACAGCGGATGTTGGGAATGAGTTAAATTTTCAGGAGCATAATACAAAGTGAAAACTGTGCTGTGATTGGTTACCATCTGCGACTAAGGCCCCGCGTTACAGAAACACTGCTTTTTTGTTGCTTTTCCACAACGTGGCACTTTAGCCTAAGACCTGTTCACAACTGGGAACAGGTCTATGTCATTCAGGTCATTCAGGTCTACTAGGGGACCTGAACAATGAAGAGTGTGTGTTACAACAGCAGTTCCCTTAGACCCCAGATTATGAGATTATGGGGTCCACCAGGTGTCCGACAGGTTTTTGCCATTTTTATACGGAAAGCAGCAGAGAGAATAACCTCCCTGTAGGACTTTTCTCTCCACCACTTTTCTGCAGTTTCTGCAATGGAGCATCCAACTGAGACTGGCGCAAGTGTGAACCTACTCTAAGACAGTTTTACTTTCTTTTAATACATCTTTCCCTTTGAGATGATGTATGTTTTTTCTTTCTTTAAAAACTATTTTTATTGAGTACTACATAAAAAGATGCAGTAAACATTTGTACATGCATGCAAGATGGCAAGCAGAAATGCAAAATAACATACTCAAATTTTATTATTAATGGAGAGAAAGAGAAGAGAACCAGGAGAAGCAAAAAGAGGGGTGGGGGTGAAGGATTGGGAGGGGCAAGGGGCTGCATGGCCCAGAATAACAGAGAGGCCAAGTCAAGGAGATGGCGGGGGAGGGGGAGATGGATGGACCTGTAGATTGGGAGCGAGTATGGGTCAGCGGTAGTTGTTTCTGTATAAATAGTAAAGTAGGCGATGAGCGTGAATATGCAAAGAGCCTGTTTAACCCCTTCCGCCGATGGCATTTTTTGATTTTCGTTTTTCGTTTTTGACTCCCCTCCTTCTAAACCCCATAACTTTTTTATTTCTCCGCTCCCAGAGCCATATGAGATCTTAATTTTTGCGGGACAAATTTTTCTTGATGATGCTACCATTAATTATTCTATATAATGTACTGGGAAGCAGGAAAAAAATTCAGAATGGGGTGGATTTGAAGAAAAAAATGCATTTCTGTGACTTTCTTACGGGCTTTGGTTTTATGGCGTTCACTGTGCAGCCAAAATGACATGTCCCCTATATTCTGTGTTTCGGTACGGTTCTAGGGATACCAAATTTATATGGTTTTATTTACATTTTGACCCCTAAAAAAAATTCCAAAACGGTGTTAAAAAATTTTTTTTCTAAAAGTCGCCATATTCCGACGGCCGTAACTTTTTTATACATAGGTGTACGGGGATGCATAGGGCGTCTTTTTTTGCGGGGCCGGGTGTACTTTTTAGTTCTACCATTTTCGGGAAATGTTATTGCTTTGATCACTTTTTATTCAAATTTTTATCAGAATCAAAACAGTGAAAAAACGGCGGTTTGGCACTTTTGACTATTTTTCCTGCTACGGCGTTTACCGAACAGGAAAAATATTTTTATAGATTTGTAGAGCGGGCAATTTCGGACGCAGGGATACCTAACATGTATATGTTTCACAGTTTTTAACTACTTTTATATTTGTTCTAGGGAAAGGGGGGTGATTTGAACTTTTAATACTTTTTATATATTTTTTTTTTTTGCATTTATTAGACCCCCTAGGGGTGTTGAACCCCAGGGGGTCTGATCACTAATGCAATGCATTACAATGCTAATGCATTGCAATGCATTGCAAAAAATCATCATCTCTTTTGCAGGCTGCATAGACCAGCCTGCAAAAGAGAGAATTTGCAGACCGGCTGGGAGCCTTTAACAAGGCTCCCGGCTGTCATGGCAACATGACGTCGGCCCTGGAGCATGCTCCAGGAGCTGGCGATCCCTGCCAAAATGGTGGCGCCCATGCGCCGCCGGGAAAATGGCGCCTCCGGCGCCTTTGACCGCAGCGCCGGAGGGGTTAATGCCTCCGATCGGTCCGGGGACCGATCGGAGGCATTAGAGCCGGTTGTCTACTGCTTAAAGCAGTAGACACCCGGCGGCTATGACGGTCGCCATAGTTACAGATCTGACACGCGCCGTACTATTACGGCGCATGTCGGGAAGGGGTTAATCGATAACCATGGGGTCCAAGTCTTGAAAAATGTAGGACATGGTGTTCCAGTGTGCCAATTCTTCCATCCTACAGATGTTGTTGACCTTATTAATCTATTGAGAGAAGGAAGGGAGGAGATGTGGAAAATCTCCATATGGCAGGGATTCAGAGCCTGGCTGCCATCAATAGTCAGGTGGCCAGGTCTTCTCTGCATGACTGGAAGCCAGCATGTGGAAGCCACAGCAAGATGTGCTCAGGTGTTGAGGGAATGGTCCTAGAGCTGATCCTGGCGGTGGTATCCAAAACCTTGCTCCAGAATGGTGCTATCAGTGGACAGCATCACCAGATATGTAGGTAGCTACCCACTCCCTTCTCGCAACGCGTTATACCAGCGCGTTAAGAGCTTATAAGAGTTCTCCTACGTTCGGACAAACTAGTTAATGGTTGATTCTGATGCTTGTTTTTTGAAAGATGTCGTACCATGTTTCATCAGATGCCCTATCCATGCCAATTCTGCATATAGTATAAAGGAAAAAGTATCCTAGTATACCTGGGGAAGGGATCAGAGTTATCCCGAAAGCTTGTAATCTGTCATCATTGTTACGTTATCCATTAAAAAGGGTATCAACTACTAAAGACTCAAGTTTTTTGTTTTTTTATAATTCTGGACATAGTGAAATGTGTGGGTTATATACTTATTGGAAATTGTGGATAAAAAATACGGTCGTGTGCAGCAAACCTTAATCTAATTTTATGAACGTGACCAGTCTTATTGCTAGAGGATAGATATTACAAGCTTCTTTATTGGTGTCTTGAGAGTCAACCTGTTTTTGGGATACATTTGCTTTTATAATTAGTATTTGGTTAAAACCTGATTAGTTTAGTCTGTAAAATGATTTTAGAAAATTTAAGTAGAAACGGCCATCTAGGCTAAGTGACTCAGATATTCTTACTTAAACACCTACTTAATATAGATGGTAATTATACATCACATTGCGAACTGTATTCCTATGACAAATATGTATTTGTTAGATTTATGCCCCCCTTATTACTCTGGTGATTTAAAGCTAATCAACTTGAGGCTGGTATCTATGTTGATACAGACAGGAGCCTTTACTTGTTCTCCTTGTAGTGCTAATAACTCATGAATCTAAAGGACAGCGGGCAAAGTCCCTCGAGGTTTTTTTTGGTGTCAGCCCATACAATGGCGACTTCAAGTCAGAATAGAGATTTCTTTTTTTCCATTCATTTTCATTTGTGATAAAAGGAGATAGAGGGGGACAGGGACAATTAAAGTAGGGCCATACACATTACCCTGGATAGAACCAATGAATAATAATAGACATCAAGCTGCTAATGTGGTTAAGAACAGCTCAGTCTCAAGTGTCTAAAAGGCCTAAGGGGTTTCAATGGAGACTTAATTTATTGTACAAGCTAGAATTAATAGGGTACCATGAAGCATGGAAGGAGAAAGGGCAATGTATCACAGAAACTTCAGCACTACGGTGTTTTGATAGGAAATGGAAAAAAATATTTAATTGCAGAAACGCGTAGGTACAAGATTAGCATTTGCTAGATTAAAGTGATATAACGCATGAATTGCAGTGTTATAATCCAAATCATTTTATTTCTTTAATATATTCTTACATTACCTTTCATTTCATGAAATTCTACAATTTATTTACTAAGAAAGGCTACACTGTAACATCTAGATCAGCCTCAGTATATCTGGATGGTCTTTACAGAAATTATATAAAAAAAATAAAGTGAACACTCAAATAACACATCCTAGATCTGAAGGAATTACATATTCTCATTGAATTCTTTGTTCTGTGCAAAGTTGAATGTGATGACAACAAAATCACACAAAAATCATCAATGGAAATCAAATTTATTACCCAATATAGGCCTGGATTTGGAGTCACCCCCAAAATTAAAGTGGAAAACACACTACAGGCTGATCCAACTTTGATGTAATGTTCTTAAAACATGTCACAATGAGTCTGAGTAGTGTGTGAGGTCTCCACGTGCCTCTATGACCTCCCTACAATGCCTGGGCATGCTCCTGATGAAGTTACGGATGGTCTCCTGAGGGATCTCCTCCTAGACCTGGAATAAAGCATCTGCCAACTCCTGGACAGTCTTTGGTGCAACGTGACGTTGGTGGATGGAGCGAGACATGATGTCCCAGATGTGCTCAATCGGATTCTGGGGAACGTGTGGACCAGGCCATAGATTCAATGCCTTCATCTTGCAGGAACTGCTGATACTCCAGCCAGATGAAGTATGACATTGTCCTGCATTAGGAGGAACACAGGGCCAACCGCACCAGCATATGGTCTCACAAGGGGTCTGAGGATCTCATCTCAGTAGCTAATGGCAGTTAGGCTACCTCTGGCAAGTACAGGGCCTATGAACCTTTATTTATGCCCCTGGTTCAGCATAATCACTGTTATTCATGACATTTTTTTTAATGCTATTATAGGTTTGTGGTGGCAAACCCATGGCATGCGTGCCGGAGGTGGTACTCAGAGCCCTCTCTGTGGGTACCCATCTTTGGAACAGATTATACTGTGTGGGGACCACTTTGCAGATTGTACTGTGTGAAAGCCACTGTGGAACGGATTGTACTGTGTGGGGATCACTGTAGAGCAAATTGTACTGAGTGGAGCAGATTGTACTATGTGGGGATCGCTGTGGAGCAGATTGTATTCTGTGGGGATCACTGTAGAGCAGATTGTATTCTGTGGGGATCACTGAGGAGCAGATTGTACTGTGTGGAGATCATTTTGAAGCAAATTATACTGTGTGTGGGCCACTATTGAGCAAATTGTACTGTATGTGAGCCCCTCATTTTTTTAAATATCACACAGTATCTGTTTTATAGCAGACAAGTGATATTAGTACAGGCTGTAATAACATTGAACAGTCACTATAAAACAGATCCTGTAAGATGTAAATAGTGAACATTAATTATTCAAAATTATGCATACACAAAAACTTTCAGTACAAAGTTGTTTTGTATTATTGAAAGCTCTGTAAAACCCTATTCACACGACTGTATTTTGCAGATCTGTAATTGGGGATCCACACAGTATTATAGTTAGGACTTTACAATAAATTAGTGGGTTTTGTGTTGAAGTTTGGGCACTTGGTCTCTAAAAGATTCACCATCACTGATATAGGTCATTGGTATATACAGTATGTCTACAAGTTCTAACATCCACTAAATTATAACATAGCAATAGTACACAACTATCACACACGAAGAGTGAGTCATTCTTCCACCTCCCTCTATGCAACCTATTATAGGGTAATATAATATGCAAAGTGTCACTTCCTATCATCTTGGTCATTTTGTACAGCAATTCATCTCATCCTATATTTCTACAGAAAAAAGACCACAAGCTAAAAATAACCATCCTACAGTGTAACTACTCCAAATAACCGGCCTATACCATAACTACTTGAGATACAAAGTACAGTAAGCGCAAAGTGAGAGCTGTGCTTTCCAGATAGGTAATAAAAGTGCTATCTGACGCCGACAGCTCTTATCTACTGCTAAACTTTATGTTTCCGTTCTTGAGCCGAGAGTAGATGGTAATTATCCTACATTACCTATGTAATGCACCTTATCCATAATGTGGCATTACACTACATGCTTAGGTCACGGCTGTTTTCTAGGAAATTGTGTCTTTAGATATCCTATACATTGTGCCTTTATATCTTGCATCTGATGGTCAATATACTGGTAATGGAGAAAATGATATACATTTTTGGATTCTCTCGGATTTGTATAGTTTAATGCATATTGCCTTTGCATCATTTTCTATATAGCCTTTATAGCAGGAAAATTTATTTATAAGTCTTTTCTCCGCAAAATACTGAAATTGTAATACTATCCAGAAATCAGAGACAAGGGTTAGTGTGAGGAGGACTGGGATTGTCGTAATACTGCACACTTCAGTGGCAAAATGATCAGGTTTTAAAAGGAACATTACAATCTCTAACACAGTGACCCCTAGTGGAAAAGAGCATGTCTTTCAAGGTCTATTATTAGACTGGGATTTATTCCCAGTGAAATACAGAGGAAAAAAAAAAAAATTATATATATATATATATATATATATATATATATATACATACATACATATACACACATACATACACACACACTATATATATATATATATATATATATATATATATATATATATATATATATATTAAATAAACAGTACAGGCCAAAAGTTTGGAAACACCTTCTCAATCAAATAGTTTTCTGTATTTTCATGACTATGAAAATTGTAGATTCACACTGAAGGCATCAAAACTATGAAGTAACACATGTGGAATTTTATTCTTAACAAAAAAAAGTGTGAAACAACTGAAAATATGTCTTATATTCTAGTTCTTAAAAGTAGCCACCTTTTGCTTTGATTTCTGCTTTGCACACTCTTGGCATTCTCTTGATGATCTTCAAGAGGAAGTCACCGGAAATGGTTCTCACTTCACAGGTGTGCCCTGTCAGGTTTGATAAGTGGGATTTCTTGCCTTATAAATGGGGTTGGTACCATCAGTTGTGTTGTGCAGAAGTAAGGTGGATGCACAGCTGATAGTCCTACTGAATAGACTGTTAGAATTTGCATTATGGCAAGAAAAAAAAGCAGCTAAGTAAAGAAAAACAAGTGGCCATCATTACTTTAAGAAATGGAGGTCAGTAAGTCTGAAAAATTGGGAATACTTTGAAAGTGTCCCCAAGTGCGGTTGCAAAAACCATCAAGCGCTACAAAGAAACTGGCCCACATGAGGAGTGGCCCAGGAAAGGAAGACCAAGAGTCACCTCTGCTGTGGAGGATAAGTTCATCCGAGTCACCAGCTGTAGAAATCACAGGCTAGAGACCAAGTCAATGCCACACAGAGTTCTAGCAGCAGACACATCTCTACAACAACTGGTAAGAGGAGACTTTGTGCAGCAGCCGGCCTTCATGGTAAAATAGCTGCTAGAAAACCACTGCTAAGGACAGGCAACAAGCAGAAGAGACTTGTTTGGACTAAAGAACACAAAGAATGGACATTAGACCAGTGGAAATCTGTGCTTTGGTCTGATGAGTCCAAATTTGAGATCTTTGGTTCCAACCACCTTGTCTTTGTGTGACGCAGAAAAGGTGGACAGATGGACTCTACATGCCTGGTTCCCACCGTCAAGCATGGAGGAGGAGGTGTGATGGTGTGGGGTTGTCAAGCTGGTGACACTGTGGGGATTTATTCAAAATTGAAGGCATACTGGACCAGCATGGCTACCACAGCATCTTGCAGCGGCATGCTATTCCACCTGGTTTGCGTTTAGTTGGACCAGCATTTATTTTTCAACAGGACAATGACCCCAAACACCTCCAGGCTGTGTAAGGGCTATGTGACCAAGTAAGGAGAGTGATGGGGTGCTACGCCAGATGACCTGGCCTCCACAGTCACCAGACCTATATCCAATCGAGATGGTTTGGGGTGAGCTAGACCGCCGAGTGATGGCAAAAGGACCAACAAGTGCTAAGCAGCTCTGGGAACTCCTTCAAGACTGTTGGAAGACCGTTTCCAGTGACTACCTCTTGAAGCTCATCAAGAGAATGCCAAGAGTGTGCAAAGCAGTAATCAAAGCAAAAGGTGGCTACTTTGAAGAACCGAGAATATAAGACATATTTTCTGTTGATTCACACTTTTTTAAGTATATATTCCACATGTGTTAATTTGTAGTTTTGATGCCTTCAGTATCAATCTACAATTTTTATATTCATGAAAATACAGAAAACTCTTTGAATGAAAAGGTGTGTCCAAACTTTTGGTCTGTATTGTAATATATACAGTCCTATGAAAAAGTTTGGGCACCCCTATTAATCTTAATCATTTTTTGTTCTAAATATTTTGGTGTTTGCAACAGCCATTTCAGTTTGATATATCTAATAACTGATGGACACAGTAATATTTTAGGATTGAAATGAGGTTTATTGTACTAACAGAAAATGTGCAATATGCATTAAACCAAAATTTGACCGGTGCAAAAGTATGGGCACCCTTATCATTTTATTGATTTGAATTCCCCTAACTACTTTTTACTGACTTACTGAAGCACAAAATTGGTTTTGTAACCTCAGTGAGCTTTGAACTTCATAGCCAGATGTATCCAATCATAAGAAAAGGTATTTAAGGTGGCCAATTGCAAGTTGATCTCCTATTTGAATCTCCTCTGAAGAGTGGCATCATGGGCTACTTAAAACAACTCTCAAATGATCTGAAAACAAAGATTGTTCAACATAGTTGTTCAGGGGAAGGATACAAAAAGTTGTCTCAGAGATTTAACCTGTCAGTTTCCACTGTGAGGAACATAGTAAGGAAATGGAAGACCACAGGGACAGTTCTTGTTAAGCCCAAAAGTGGCAGGCCAAGAAAAATATCAGAAAGGCAGAGAAGAAGAATGGTGAGAAGAGCCAAGGACAATCCACAGACCACCTCCAAAGAGCTGCAGCATCATCTTGCTGCAGATGGTGTCACTGTGCATCGGTCAACAATACAGTGCACTTTGCACAAGGAGAAGCTGTATGGGAGAGTGATGAGAAAGAAGCCGTTTCTGCAAGCACGCCACAAACAGAGTCGCCTGAGGTATGCAAAAGCACATTTGGACAAGCCAGCTTCATTTTGGATGAAGGTCCTGTGGACTGATGAAACAAAGATGGAGTTGTTTGGTCATACAAAAAGGCGTTATGCATGGCGTCCAAAAAAACAGCATTCCAAGAAAAACACTTGCTACCCACTGTAAAATTTGGTGGAGGTTCCATCATGCTTTGGGGCTGTGTGGCCAATGCCGGCGCCGGGAATCTTGTTAAAGTTGAGGGCCGCATGGATTCCACTCAGCATCCGCAGATTCTTGAGAATAATGTTCAAGAATCAGTGACGAGGTTGAAGTTACGCCGGGGATGGATACTTCAGCAAGACAATGATCCAAAACACCGCTCCAAATCGACTCAGGCATTCATGCAGAGGAACAATTACAATGTTCTGGAATGGCCATCCCAGTCCCCAGACCTGAATATCATTGAATTATCTGTGGGATGATTTGAAGCGGGCTGTCCATGCTCGGCCACCATCTAACTGAACTTGAATTGTTTTGTAAAGAGGAATGGTCCAAAATCCCTTCATCCAGGAACTGATTAAAAGCTACAGGAAGCGACTAGAGGCTGTTATCTTTGTAAAAGGAGGATCTACTAAATATTAATGTCACTTTTTTGTTGAGGTGCCCATACTTTTGCACCGGTCAAATTTTGGTTTAATGCATATTGCACATTTTCTGTTAGTACAATAAACCTCATTTCAATCCTAAAATATTACTGTGTCCATCAGTTATTAGATATATCAAACTGAAATGGCTGCTGCAAACACCAAAATATTTAGAACAAAAAATGATTAAGATTAATAGGGGTGCCCAAACTTTTTCATAGGACTGTATATATATATATATACACACACACTATTAAATATAAAATATATATATATATATATTATTATTATTATTTTTTTAATATAGCACCTTTGTGGAGTAACTATTATAACTTTTTTGTGGGGAGACTGAACAGCAATTCTACCTATTTTGCATTCAACATGCATCATAAAACCATATTTCAATTGTCAGTACAATGATATTGATACCAACTGTCTATAGCTTTACCTTTACACAATTTTCTAATTTTATGCCGCCACATAAAGATGTCTATATGCTGGTTTATGTTTTGAGAAGTCATATTTATAGTAAACCCATTTCTAGGTACAAGTAAATAGATGACATTTTATTATTTGGGGGGGGGGGGGGAGGAAAGAAAGGATTTGGACAAAAAGCAATTCTTATTGATCTTGCGCTAGGTTTCACACAAGTGTTGGTCTCTCTGTTGTTCTGGTTTACATGGGGACTCAAGTGATGGGGTACCAGTCCGTTAAAAATGTGGTTACCCGTGGACACCTCCGGACCACACAGACCCCAGGACTTTTCTCCCCGCTGAGAGAACTAAGCACCTGTTATACATGTATGTACCTGGATACTTCCAAATAGTTCATTGCCCTAATGCTGTATTATTGGATTTGCAGCACTGTGATATACTGACAATATTCCTTTTGTATGTTTTTCTACTTAATAACTATTATCTAACTTCTTTGCTTTTCCAGTATTTCTATTATTTCCCTTTTCTTCTATTTTATAATTTTGCTGTCTGACAGGAACCTTTGATTTAATAACCACATCAGAAACTGCAGTGTAGACATTTTCACTTTATTGACATCTCATATTTGAAGTGATCAGTTCCGAGAATTGCTACAATTGGGGTTGGATTATTGGAAGTGCAGTATAAAATCACCGTGCTTTGTTTCACATCTGTGTTAGGCTATATTCACATTACATTATTATTCTTTCAGTGCCTTATGTGTTGGGATGCAGCTTATGTATATGTCTAAAGCATCTACATTGTCCTTCTGGAACGCGTTAGATTACGTACAGACAACAGTGAAAACTGGCCATGACTGCATTCTATCTGAATGGCGGCTATTTACATGATCAATTTTTTTCCTGGACCGTCAATAAATATATCATATTCTCTATTTAACACTTTTCATGGATACCTTAGTACACCCAAATGTATAAGGGATCTGTGAACATGGGCACCTCTAAGGTGCAAACAGCCATGAGAACTAGACATTTCCCTTAGCTATTTTGCTAATTTGTGTCAATCTAGCCTTAGTTTGTATGTAATGTCATGCATTTTTTTAACTGTATAAAAATCTCCGTGAGCAGGGGAGTCAGCGGCAGGCCGGAAGCTATTTAACCCTCATTCTGGCTCTGGCCCACCGCTGTTATCCACTTCTTCTCGGATCAGCTCACCCTGCGTTCCTGTCCCTGCCTGACCTGCTTCCTATTAAGTTCCTGTTATCTGGCCTCCATGTATGACCCTGCTTGCTTTCTAGACCACCCCTTCTTGACCTGCGATTCTGATTCCTCATAACCTCCAGTGTATGACCCAGCTTGCCTGAAGACTACCTCTCCTTGACCTGTGACTCAGTACCTCGTATCCTCCAATATATGACCCGACCTGATTACTTTTCAGCTCTGATACCTCGTGGCCTCCAGTGTATGACCCGGCTTGTTCGATTATGTCCTGACTATCCCTGGATACTGCATGACATCCTTAATACCAACCCGGCCTGTACGACTACCCTGCGGTGTTTCCGTCATCTCCTGGCTATCATCAGCTACTGCACTCAGCTCTGCTGACTAGCTTCATCTGTTTCTTCACCCACCTAGGTGAGTGGTTTTTGGGGCGTTCTAGTTCCACTGTAACTTGGGGTCCACTGTATGTATGATGCTTTCTAGGCAACTACGGTTCTGGGTCCCAGAATTTACCAGTCCATCTCCACCATCAGGAGCTTTGGCGAAGACCTCTGGGGCCTGGTTTTGCTCCGGTTTGGAGAGCATTGGACACTCAGCGCTGTTTTGCCTCTGGTTGCCCGGGACTAACTGTCCGTTATATATTGCACTAGGTTCCTAACCATGTATTTATTTTGCATTGTATACCATATTTGACAAGAGCCACATTTAGTATACAGTGGTATAAGTCGTGGCTCTAGGTATGGCCCATTTATACACCAAACCTATAGAATGAATGATATAGGAGCATAGCCTTATTCATTGTGTACATTGGTTTACTCCTTTAATGCCCTTGCCATTTTCCAACTGTACCATGCAAGTATAACTTTGACAGGAAAGATACACAAGCAGATTTAGATCAATATTTGTGTAAGGGAGAAAGCTTGTACATTTGTCAGCCACAAATTAACCTTTCCTTCCACATTCACACAGGCTTGTTGGGCCTCTTGCCACTCTCCAGTCCCGAGAGTCCATTTATTTCATTAAAAAGGAACGGGAATAAAAAGCTCCAAATCAAAAAGACATATTTCTTTTCTGTTTCCCGCAGGTTAGCGATAAACTGCTTAGTAATTAGCATCTTAACCTTCCATAAACAGGTCTAGGGGCTCTTGTCACTTTCAAGGAAAAAAAAAAAAGGAGTGTGAAAGCTTCAATGAATAAGGAAAGGGAATTATGCAGGTGTAAGAGGATATGTTTTCTTTCAAGGAATGCCATAAGTGTTCCGGTAATGAGAAATATGACAAAGGCTCAAGGTTACCTTTTTTCTGGTAGCTAATTGAAGACATTATCTAGATATTTGAAAGCCTATTTTCCCAGGTGGGAATGAAAGTAAGCAGCCAATTTGTTTGCAACGTTTTTGCCCTTTTAAAGGGGAACTGTATACTGTATATTTTATATACTTTTACTATTAGTATGGAATAGCTAAAATGGAATTTAGTTGACATGTTAAAGAACATTTAATGTATACACGTAACGCTTTTATTAGCATGTAGGCCAAATGTAAGACTGATACAATAGACAGACTCTCTGAACCCACCTAATTTGTGATTGTGCAGAACACATTTCTCATCAAGAAAAAATATGAGATCTACAAACACGTATAATATATTAGCACTATCAAAACAGTCTGATGAATACAGCCAGTGGCGTAACTAGGAATGGCGGGGCCCTGTGGCGAACTTTTGACATACCCCAACCCCCCCCCCTTCCTGACCGACACCGAAGACCTCGACCGACCGACCCCCCCCCCCACATACCTGCACGCTGTACTATGCCCCATAGTGGCCCCTGCACACAGTATTCTGCCCCATAGTGGCCCCTGCACACAGTATTCTGCCCCATAGTCACTTCAGCTCATAGTGTTTTGCCCCATAATGAACACCCATGAACAATGATTATACTCTGGGGTCTTTTCAGACCCCAGAGTATAATAATCGGAGACTAAGGGGGGATACAAACATAAAAATCACTTACCTATCCCCAGCTCCGCTGCAGTCCTCGGTAGTGTCGGCCATCTTTAATGACATCCGGACGTCACATGACCCGGGACAAAGGTCCCATTTAAGTGACATCAGGGACGTCACTCAACTAGGCCCAAATTCTATATGGAGCAAGGAGAGGTAAGTAACTGTTTTTATGTTCCTTACCTCTCCCAGCCCTCCGATCATTATACTCGGGGGTCTGAAAAGACCCCCCTCCCCTGAGTATAATAATTGTGTTTGTGGTGCCCGCTGTGTCACTTATCAATCCCGGCCCCTGCAAGGATCGGTAAGTAAATAGAGTAACTTTAGACGGTAACGGCCTATTAATAAATGTAAAAAAAAAAAAAAATGCTGCGGTAGCGTCTGTCGCCGGGCTCCTAATATCCCAGGCCCTGTGGCAGCCGCTACCCCTGCTACCCTGATAATTACTCCACTGAATAAAGTCTTTAAGATATGGCACCAATATGATATCTAGAATGTACTGTACTGGATCGGCTAAATACATAAGACTGGAAGTACAGTAGGCGATTACAATGGCTACAGAAGTCGACTATTTAACATTTGACTCCTAAGGTAAGTTAAGGAAAATCCCCAAGATCTCCTTGTACTTTCCAAATCCGTACCTAAAAACCATACAGTGCACATTAAAAAAGATAAACTACATAGAATAATTCACTGGCTATTCACAACCGGCTCTGAAAATTAACTACTCACATTCATGAAACTTAACCTTTCATCAGACGGCTTTAGATCTTCCCATAAGAACCAAACTATGGTTGTATTATATCTTTTGAGCTACACAATGGATGCCAGATCTAAACTAGAAGACAGCTGGTGAAGCGCTGATTTTCATTTATAGTTGGGAAGTGTTAAAACAAACTGTTATTTGCTTTTCTTGTATTTATTCTGAAACTAAATTATATACAGTCTGCTTGGGATCACCTTCACCCTTCCTAAATTCATGACTCGGCACATCTTCTGTGCTGTGAGAGGATGAATAATCTTATTCCCTTAGGGACAGGATTTGGCAGAAACCCAAAGTTTTTCTTGTTTAACTAACTGATTCATTGCCCTGTTCAAGTATTGTATTTACCATATATTTTATACCTAGAACGTTGAGCTGGAAAGTGAGGCCTAACAGATTGTGCCAAGTTCTTGTAAAATCCATGGCCCGGTATACCAATGTACTGTAAAACTATTTAAAGAATGGACTTACCAAACAAACTTTTGTCAGTGTACTGAAAAAGGTCAAGCCAATATTTTTTTGAAGCATGTTCATTGCTGTGTATCATCTGTGACAGAGGACATATATAACCGTAAGTGGTTAAAGTCACGTTCCCGCCAAGGATTCACTGATAGTGTTGAGTGAATAGTAATTGATGGAGTACCTCGCCACTATAGGAATGCGTGTAAGCGGCTGAACACCAAGCAGTTTTTGGCAGTGGATTTTGACGCGGAATCTGTGTCAAAATCCGCTGCCAAAACCTCTGTGTGAACATACCCTAACCCTTCAGTGATACCCACTAAACATGATCTCTCCAACAGTATAAGCAGTGAAACTAAAGAGAACCCTTGTTTGATTTATGGTCTCTTAAACTACACCTTAAACTTTAGAGATAAGCGTTCCACATAGTCCAAGGTTAATACTCTAACACCCCCATACCATGCGATAATGCCCTCCTCCACTCCCATGTTAAGGCACTGATCTTATGCTCAGTGAATCTCCTCTGAGTTACACATCCATGGTTACCTGTCTTAGGGTGGGTTCACACCAATGCTCAATCTCCATTTTCAGGTTTCCGCCTTCTGCCGACAGAAGACAGAAACCTGGCAGACAGTGTCTGGCCGTGAGCAACTGTGAGCATTTTGTGCTCTCCCCCAGCGAAACAGGTTTTTTTTTGTTTGTTTTTTTTAACCAGACAAAGTCCTGCATGTCCGACTGTGTCCGGTAAAAAAAAACCAAAAAAAAAAAAACCCGTTTTCGCCACGGAGAGCACAAAACGCTCATGGGCACTCACAGCCGGACACTTTCCAAACCCATTCAAATGTATGGGTTGGGAAAATGACTGCAAGTTTCTGTCTCCTGTCCAGTTTCGGACAGGAAGTGGAAACCTGCAAAACAGAGACCGGAGGGCAGATATGAACCCGCCCTTATCACAACACTTCAACACCCTTCCACTGGAGCCCCTTTTTTTGTTCCTTTATTTATATTTTATTCTTGTCCTCTCCAATTTGTTTATAGTATGATATAACTCCACCCCTTTTCTCCCTATCCCCACCATTTTATCCCAGATCAATCCCTCCACACCACTAAGTCATCCCCCCCCCCCCGTTTTTTCATTCTTTATGCCTATGATTTGGTACCCTTAACTCAGTAGTAAAACAGCGGGCAACTGGCAGACCCCATTATAGTCAATGGGTTCCCTGAAACGCAGGTATAAACCCAGCCTTAAAAAAAATAAACTTTCCTACAAAGAACTAGTAAAATTAGTATTTCAAGGAATTTCCAACAAAGCAAGGGACTCATCCTCCTGATCAGTGGGGCTCTCATACTCCCACTGAACTGAAAGTAGGGTTGAGCTGATCTTGAGATTTCAGGATCGATTTTAAAATCCGATTTCCTATCATTTTCCAGCCGATCCCGATCCTGATCGCAATTGAGAAATTTGCTCGATCGCCGATCAGGATCCACTCTTTCCCGATTGTTCAACCCTATTAATGATATATACTGGAATAGGGTTGAGCTGATCTTGAGATAACCTCTGACCTAGATCCCCCCCGGAAAAGATCAGTATCAGAATTCCGATCGCGATCGTGAAATTTACTCGATCACTGATCGGAATCCGATCTTTTCCGATCCCGATCGCTCAACGCTAACTGAAAGTTAACCTCCTTCCTATGGATAAAAAATTACTTACTTCCTCCTATGGATTGAGAGTAACTTGCTTCAATGAAAATCCCCTTTAATACAAAAATAATAAAATACAATACAAGTATTCTCAGCTGCATGTGAAACCTATTATATGCAGGTTTGTTATAGTAGTATAATATATACAGTGAGTGGCATTGTACTGTATTGGATTTGTTGAGTGGGATTATAGCATAGTATTGGACACTGAGTGCTAACGCATTTCTTAGTACTGGTGAAGGATGAGCTCACTTTCCGCTTCTGTCATGTTGTTTCTTGGTCATTTTCAAACCACTGATCTTTCCGATATGTCATAAAAGTGATACAAAGGGCCGGTTTCACTGCATTCATAGTCCTGAAATCAATTTTCAGATATCTATTAGTTGTGTCTTGAAGGCTGAGCAGCACCAATTAATCTATATTAAGTCCAAATTAGCTTAATATAAAAACAATAGAATAGAGACAAGGAAGCAGAGCAACCCATAATGTTCTCATTAGGCTGCAGAGTATCTGATGGGTGTCCAGTCAGGTGATGCTGAATGTCTGGATTCACTTCATTAGCCCCAAGGTTAATTATAACAGAACAAAGCAGGTGAATCCTCTATTCATGCACTAGACTATCTACGGGGATAGTGGTTCTGCTTACACATAGGACTACGATTGTTCCTGCCTTTCTGCACAACTCTAGCAATATGTCATGTATCAGTGAGGAATTATTTGAGTACTAAAAAATATATATATATGAAAAACAAATATTTCATACAATTACATTTTGTGAAAAGAATTACATACATTTAATTCTAATATAAATGTATTTAATTCTAAATATAATTAAAATATATATATATATATATATATATATATATATATATATATATATATATATATATATATATATATATTTATTTCCAGAGTGGAAGGTTTAGGGCTTTATTTAATCGTAGAAGACAGCTTTATTTCAATCTCGTAATAAAATTCTTAAAGGGATTGTCCATTTTTAACAACTATATATTTAAAGGAATTCTATCATTAAAATCAATTTTTTTTCTTGATAACACGTAGAAATAGCTTTAAGAAAGGCTATTCTTCTCCTACCTTTAGATGTCTTCTCCACGCTGCCGTTTGGTTTGTTTTTGTCCATATGCAAATGAGTTCTCTTGCAGCATCTTCTTCAGGAATATTCTCTGTGTGCGTCTTCTTTGAGAGCTGGGTTCAAACTTCTACACATGCGCAGTCGGCTCTGCCATCGGGACTCGGGCAGAGCTGACTGTACATGCGCCTGGCCATTTTATTGTGGCCGCTTACCCCAGTTTACTGTGTAAGCGCCACAAGAAAATGGCCGCTTACACCAGGCGGGCATATGCAATCGGCTCTGCTCAAGGCCCAACGGCAGAGTCGACTGCACATGCATAGAAGTTTGAACCCAGCTTTGGAAGAAGACGTGTACAGAGGCCGCTCCTGAAGAAGATGGAGACGGTGCTGGAGAGTTCTCTCGCCGCATTGGAGATGCCTCCAGTGCTGTTTGGGTGCTGGAGACGGCCCCCAGTGCTGCGAGAGAACTCATTTGCATGCAGATGAAAACGGGGATTTCTACCGAATGGCGGCGCGGAGAAGACATCAAAAGGTAGGAGAAGAATAGGCTTTTTTAAAGCTATTCCTACATGTGACAGAGAAAAAAAAAAATGTGATTTTAATGATAGAATCCCTTTAATAAAAGTTGTCATTGTTTATGTGATGCAAAGCTATACAGTTTTCCAATATACTCTGTTTCCATTGTTGGAGGCTTTACAGTTATCTCCTTGCTTTCATTTATTCTGGTGATAGTGGGTAAACATCAGCCCATGGTCATGTGATGAATACACAGGTGCTTGTTACAAAACAGATGTCTGATTAATGAGCTGGGTACCTGTGCTTCCATCACATGACCATGGGCTGTGTATCACATGACCAGAAACTGATTTTTAGTGGAAGTACAGTAAGCAGAATGAACAACATCAAACAATGGATACTGAAAATATATTGGAAAATTGTATAGTTTTGCATTATACAAATAATAACTCAATACCTTTAAATTTGCGATGAAACAAAGTTTAAAGTCACACTTAACACATCAACAGCAACATTGGCTTTTGTTGTGTTCTGTGA
Source organism: Leptodactylus fuscus (assembly GCF_031893055.1). Classification (NCBI taxonomy): domain Eukaryota; kingdom Metazoa; phylum Chordata; class Amphibia; order Anura; family Leptodactylidae; genus Leptodactylus; species Leptodactylus fuscus. Next base: position 45,103,060 of record NC_134274.1, read on the forward strand.
CAAGATATCACACTGCAGCAAATTTTGATACTGCATTAAGTTAAAGAGATTCTATCATTAGAGTAATGAATATTAAGCACACGTTGGAATAGCCTTTAGAAAGGCTATTCTTCTCTTACCTTTCTTTTTCTGTTCTGCGCCGTCGTTCCTGAGAAACTTCTTCGTTCTTCCCTATGTAAGTCCCTGGGCTGTCTGAAAACTCTCCAGCGACACCTCTGTCTTCTTCTGCCAGCCACCTCTTTGCCGGGTCACCAGCCGCATCTTCATCCAAAAGCGCTAACTGCGCAAGTCCATCGGCCATTTTCCTGTGTGCGATCGAGTGCTCTTGCAAGAGGCCACAGGAAAATAGCTGACGGATATGCGCCAGTGACGTGGCAAAGAGGCGGCCGGCAAAAGGAGACAGGGGTAACTGGAGAGTTTTTGGACAGGACAGGGGATGCCCCCAGTTCAGTCTGTAAACTATTTACATATGGAAGAAATAAGAAATTTCTCAGGAACGGCAGTGCGGATCATAAAAAGAAAGGTAAGAGAAGAATAGGCTTTGAGGGCCCCTTCACATGGCGTAAGCATGCTGCTCATTTAGACACGTATACACGTGTCCGAGCGCGGCGCTTCAAAACAGAGCCCATTGATTTCAATGGGAAGTGCGCGTATATGCCGATATATGCGTGCTTCCCATTGAAATCAATTGGCTCTGTTTTGAAGCACCGCGCTCGGACACGTGTATAAATGAGCAGTGCGCTTACACCGTGTGAAGGGGCCGTAAGGGTACTCCAACATGTTCTTAGTTAAAAAAGGGATTCTAATGATAGAATACCTTCAAGTTCACTGTGCTACATTTGTATTCGTCTATCTTAAAGTTCTGATGTCCTACTGCCCAGTTGTTATGTCTAACTAGTGTAATATCTATGTATCTAGCATAATATATGAAGCTGCAGACACAACATCTATGTTATGGAATTGTTATTTATGCAATACAAGTTCAAACAAACCACCTATCAGTCCCCAGCCTGGGTTGCAGAGCTTAAGGCCAGGTATGAAGAAAATTCTAAACAGGGATAGCCCAGTAGAATAAAGATACAATAAAATCAGAACTTCTCACACCCATGTCAACATTCATGTGCTGTATAATGAATTGCACATTAATAGAGGAGCCATTGCTACGTATTTCGATAGAAGATTGCAATATGAATGGGGCAACATGGTGGCTCAATGGTTAGCACTGCAGCCTTGCAGGCTGGAGTCCTGGGTTTGAATCCCGCCAGGAACAACATCTGCAAGGAGTTTGTATGTTCCACCTGTGTTTGCGTGGATTTCCTCCCATTCTATAAAGACATACTGATAGGAAAAAAAAAAAGATGTACTTTGTGATCCCTATATGGGGCTCACGATCTACATTAAAAAAAAAAAAAAAATTGCAATATGACATTTCAATGCTGAGCTTGTTCGGCATTTTGGCTGCAATATGACTTGAGCATGCTTTAGCTCCAGGCCTATAACCGCCCATGAGACCAAATCCTTCATCTGAGACTATTAACATCAAATTCACAAAATATTATTTTATCTTTTAGCAATAACTAATCCATTTTTTATATCTTGCTTAAGACTTTTTTTTTGCCTCGTTCTTATTTTTAGATCAGTAAAATGTAATCAAACTTTTATTTCTTTGGGTGCTGAAAATGTCATTTCATCCACTGAAATGATAAAAAAAATCATGTTATTAATTTATGCAGATTCACAATAATTTATGTAAAGTTAATTATTATATTATTGTAATATCTATTTTTTTTTACAGAGTTGGGTCTCTTCAAATTAACACAACCTGTTTAAGAATTCACGGTACTTATTAGAGCCTTAAAGTCTCTCCCAGAATAACACCTACTTTGCATGTCATGAACAGGTGTCAGATCAGTTATTGCTACATTTGTTACACATAGTGTGTTATTAGAATGTAAGACCTGGTTCACATCTGCGTTCAGTATTCCTTTCGGGGAGTCCGCTTGGGGATCCCCCGAATGGGATACCGAATGCATTAAAAAGTGGTGAATAATGAAAGCACAGACTATAATGGGGTCCGTGTGTTTTCCGTGCAGTGTCTGCCCGAATCATATGGAGAGGAAAGTACTTCAAGAACTGCTTTTCTCTCCGCATACCCCATTATCATCTACTGTTCATTGTCATTTTTAATGCATTCGTTATACCATTCGAGGGGTCCCCAAGTGGACTCCCCAAATGGAATACCCAATGCAGATGTCAACCAGGCCTAACATACATTGGAGGTCACTTAGTAGAGTGGGTATCTAAAATATTCTTCTTCTTTTGGGGGTAAAGGACCAGTACAGTAGCTTTTACGCGGCGATAATTCACCATTGTATCTTACAAATTTATTAGGGAAATGTATAAATATCAGATTCAGATCCCTTATGATACTCTTAGGGCTAGTTCACATGGGGTTCCGCGTGTACAAATTCTGTCACGGCTTTCCGCTCCGGATTAGGCCCAAATGAATGGGCCTAGTCCGGAGGGCGGTGAAAAAGGAAATCACTAGGATTGAGCCGATATTGAGATTTCAGGATCAATTTTGAAATCCGATTTCCGATCATTTTCCAGCCGATTGCGATCGTGAAATGTTCTCGATAGCCGATCAGAATCCGATCTTTTCCAATCTCGATCCCTCAACCCTAGTCAATGCTTCTCTATGGGAAAAGTCACTTTTAGGGTTGAGCCGATCTTGAGATAACCTCCGACCTTGATCCCACTGGAAAAGATCGGGATCGGAATTCTGATCGCTAAATTTACTTGATTGCTGATCAGAATCCGATCTTTTCCGATCCTGATCGCTCAACCCTAAAAAATGACCGGCACCCATTGATTTCAATGGGAGGTGGTTTTTTTTGTAGGATTTTGACGTAGATTCCGTATCAAAATCCTGACCATTTTCCCCGATGTGAACTAGCCCTTAGCAGCCACTATGCTAACAAAGCTCAGAATAAAGCTTTGTTAAGATCCAGTTTATTACCAAATTGAACAGTTTTTAAGTCAATGCATTGGGCCATCTGAACATCATAAAAGATGGACCACCGAGTCTGCATGAGAGGTTCCACTCTGATAGACACAAGCTATCATGAGAAACACAAAGCACAGCCTGTCTGAATTCAATGGTTTTACGTATCAGGACATCTTTTAGCGCGGTCGCGCTGTCATACTCAGCTTTGCTACGACACATAGATTATATATATTTATTTAACAATATAATAACCCAATGTCACTATAAGGATTCAATAGAACAGTTTAGAAATCCTTAGAAATTGCAGTTCCTGTACTTTACTGGATCTTATCGACTTTATTTAAAAGGTGCAAAAATTAAAGTGTCATATGAGTATAGTTCATGAATCACCTGGCAGAGAAAATCACTTGGCGCAGTAGGAACCTGCTCCACTTCACATGAGTCATCAATCCTCTATAATAGATTTAGCCCTTTACGTCTATACAGTCATCAAAGTTCTTCACCAAAGAAAAATAATAATTTTGAGGTTTAATCAACATCATTTGGAACATGGACTAAATTTTAGATTTGAAGGTTGAATGTTGATTTAGGTTTTTTTTTTCTAAAAAAAATAAAATAAAATAAAAATGATCCTCTTTCAATGTAGTTGCAATATTAGAGCCAGGACTCAGAAATACAGGAAACCACTGTAATTTAATGGATACTGGTGTAAGGCAAATTTAAGTAACCTTGTTTTAAAAGGACCATATATTTTAAGTTTGCTCAAGTTTAAGGACCATATAGATTGCTATAGTATCAAATGCAAGCCTATAGGAAAGAGCAGATTATCTGGAAGCATCATATAATGGTTCCTATATTCAAAACCCTGAATTAAGACATTTGGGCCATGTTGAATAATTTAGTCACAGTATATCTCCACCAGATTTCTGACATATATGTGGTCCAGGGCAAGTCTTGAGTAGGCCTCAGCCCCAGGTGTGAGTCTGCTTGTCTGTGCCCATAAAATACTGCAGAGCCTGCACTTCAGGGCAGAACCTGGGAGTGAGAGGAAGTGGCTGCGTCTGCCCTGACACAGTCTGGTAAAATTGTATTGCACTTTTTTTGTTGATTTGTGTAGCTGGTAGTAAGCCACTCATACAGTTAGTACTTACTGTCTAGTTAGCGCTCAGACAAGCAGGTTTTGCTTCACATCGTTTTCATGAAGTTAAGGCTGTATTTTATTTTGCTCCTTTTGTGGCTCAAGAAAAACTATTTATTTTGCAGTTTTATTTTTCTAAATAAACCGCTTTGCTACAAGATTTTGCGTCCCCGTCCTAGACTGGTTGGGTCCACACCAATCAGAGACAGGGACATAAATCTTGCAGCAAAGCAGTTTATTTAAGAAAACAGCAAAACAAACATTTTCTTCAGGCACAAAAGGAGCAAAATAAAATACCGTCTTAACTTCAGGCAAAATAATGTCAGGTCAAAATCCTGCTCGTCTGGGAGCTAACTAAACGGAAAATACTAACTGAACATGTGGCTTACTACCAGCCACGTGAAATCAGCCAAAAAAAACACCATACCATAACACAAGGCTCTCAGTGTCAGGACAGACCCAGCCACCACTTCTACCCTCAGGAACTGCCATGAAGTGCAGGCTCTGCAGCCTTTTATGGTCCAGTAATGAGCCTATGACCCATACCTGGGGCTGAAGCCTCGTCCAGACCTACCCTGGACCACACAAGTCAGGAATCTGCGGCTGATATAGCGTGATTCCATAAGTTTGACTTTCACCTTCTCACAATATATATAAAGGATCCCAAACTATGAGGAGGAATTTACATAGTATTATAGATATGTTATATGGATACATCAGTTTGTTTTGAGTAGGGAATCTTTCCTCCTTCTTGTTGTCATCTCTGGGCAGATTTGCCCAGGATGTCAATGGGTTCCAGACTGCGCTATGTGCCCATCCAATGGGTTACTCTTGCCAAGGAAAGTCCAAATTGACAGTGAGATCAATATTGTGCCAACAGAGAACCATGCCTTGACAATGTATCATCTGCCTATTACTATGTTCTGTCCTCTATAGAACTATTAGCCTTACCAAGAGGCCAAATCAAATTTGATACAGTAGTTTACATATGCAAAAGAAAATAGTAATTTATTTAGAATACCTACTATTAAGCAATTAATTTATACTTACTTTATTTTCTACTTATTGAAATCTAAAACAGATCAAATTGTAAAAAATAGATCCGGGAAAGCTATAATCCATCAAAATGATAACCCCGGGGAGCAAGTTATAAGCTAGAAAAGAAGCCACTGTGTTCCTTGAGGACCTGTTAACCATCACTCATTAAAGAGCCCCTGGGCTACAAGTCAGACACCCTGACTGCAGGTTGGTAAAACCACAGAGACATAAGCAGCCTCTATCAGGGCAAGGCTGACACGTTTCTCAAGCAATTAGCTCAACATTCTTCTCGATTCTGAAAGCAGGAATTTTAAATGTACATTTGAGAAGCTCCAGCTAATGTCCTTTAAGTAGAGAAAGCCGTAAAAATAGTAGTGTCCCTTTCACAAGGAAAGGTGAAGGGCAGGACATTGGTGAAGGTTGGATTTTCATCATTCTATCAAAACGAAAGGAGAATGTAAAAGCAGAAAGTAAACTCCTGAAGCTCTATAGTCATTATATAGCATTATATACTCATTATAAAGTCATTATATAGTCATTAGTTCATGGAAAAATAGTGGTTAAGCACAAAGAAGGCAAAACAAACATTGTAAAAGGAGAATCCAGAATTCAATCCAATGACCTGGAAAACGGTAAAGAGTCAGGGGGATGGCTTGGAAGAGTATGGATCCCACATACTGCTCTTGCACATGGATCCCCTGCTGTCTGTATTTGCTATGTTACCAATACAGTATTTCCACATTAGGTTCTACACAGTCCAGTCACATTAATGTGACCACCTGTCAAAATCCAGAATAACCACCTTTGGCAGAGAGGACCGCTGTGAGACATGCAGGAAGAGAGGGGATGTGGTGATGATGTCACTGGGATGTTGAGCCATGCCGACTCCAGTGCCGTGGCCAGCTGTGCTAGGTTATGCGGTTGAGCATCCATGGTGTGAACAACCCGATCGAGGTGATCCCACAGATTCTCGATTGGGTTCAAGTCCGGGGAATTTGCTGGCCAAGGGAGTACGGTAAACTCATCCTGGTACTCCTCGAACCACGCATGTACACTGCGAGCTTTATGACATGTCGCATTGTCCTGCTGGTAGATGCCATCATCCTGAGGAAAAACAATTCGCATGTAGGGGTGAACATGGTCCGCAAGGATAGATGCATACTTGTGTGGATCCATCGTGCCTTCCACAATGATGAGTGCACCCAGATGGCTGATGACACGTGCCTTCTGCGATTGGTTATTTAATGTTGACGTAAAAAGTAGGCGTGGTCACATTAATATGACTGGACTATATATGTTTTATGCCTGTATTCACAAAGCTCTCATTGTGTAACAAGATTCTGAAGATTAACAAAAACTAGTCCTGCTATACTATATCCATTATTTTGCCAATGAGAGACACATGACTGATCTGTAGGTATTCTAACATACTTATCTTATTCTTTGTCATCCACCACTGCTGGTATGACTAAACCATTGGGACATTTCATCAATAATGGTGATTGCTTCATCCAATAATGGGATATGGAGTGGCTGGGTGGTAACAAACGCTTCCTCACAGTATAGCACTACACACACTGGGGCGTTCCCAGTTAACTATCAGAAGGGCGTTCCTGACAGTCTAAGAGTTATCGGAAATAGCACCAATATCTCTTTCCCCGGGGCACATATCGGGAAAGCCAACATTGCAATGAATTCTAGCAGTCTATACAAATCGCATGTGCCTGAGGACATCAAAGGTCCTTTTAAGTAGGCCATGTCTTCTGCAAATTTAATCCACCTATAACTTGGGACCACTTTAAGAATTTTTAGGTCACTTTAAGTTCCCAATCTGTCCTTGCTTGTTACTGTTGTTGAGTGAATAGTCAGCTGCAATGTAAGAGGGAGATTCTGTAGGTGGCTGCGAGCAAAGGTGGCACCAGATGTCTTGTCACATAGGTAGCCAAGCCCACAGCATACTAGCTTTTGGGAAGTAGGAGTCAGGAAAAGACATTTGGAAGGCGGATTTGGGAAGCGGGACTCTGGAGCAAGTGTGCAGATTTTGCTCTGCCGTGGTGAGATCCTTGGCTACATCTTATCTTAGTTCCAGCTAAGATATACAACAGTCTAATATTTGGTTTGGGCTATATAAGACTCCTTATAAGCACTGTAGCTAAATTAGCCACAAATTTGTCCTATTGGAGTTTGCCAAAAAGCTCTGCTATAAAAGAACCACGAGAAATAAATATCAGATAATCATCTCCTATAGATATTGATTTACATGTCATTTTGAGCTTCTGACTGGAGGGTCACTTAAAGGTTGTCTATAGAAAATAGTTGACAGAAATTTCAGCCAGCCAAAATCGGTCGATCAACCTATGTCATTGGGACCCTTTTCAGATCGGTTACCACAACTGGAAGCATTTCTATATTTCATAGCCTTGACTTGTATAGGATGTTTAAACATTGACCTTGTGATTGAACAATGAGGAAGAATCTGACGATTTAAGCTTTGTATGTAGGAAAACATTTTTCATTTTTAGGATCTCGGTATGAACTATCATGTCACAAGAAATTTTATTTTGCCATAATAATTTGTTTTGCTAACGCTCTATAAATAACTGGGGAAAGAAGCACTGGCTTAAGATGATATAATCTTCTTTAACATCCAACATTCTGCTTCTGATATTATCCGCTATTATTGTACATTTTCATTATTGCCATGATACAGTGCATTTATATCCAAGGCTAATAGATGTCAGACTCATTTATAGAAATTCAGAGTAATCACCAGAGACAATTACACAGATTGTTGTTTTCTTCCAAAGGAACCAGTCCGGTTATATATACATCAAAATGCCCAATACCTACAGTAATAGGAGGAAGAAAAGCTTTGTTATATTGCTTTTATGTATTATTCTGCCAAGCACTTAAATGTGGTCATACACTTCAGTTAAGAATTGACTGAACCTGACAATTTTGAGGAGAAAAAAATTGGCATGCTCCATTATTTGTTCCTTGGAAGAAAAGCTGTTGACATTTCTGACCACTGTTTATATAACTTGGCCAAAATAACGTAATACACGGATTATCCTTCTGAAAAATCTATTCAATCGAATCTCCACCATTATAGTTCTCCATATGTCGGCATTGACAATGTACTTTTAATGACCAAGAGATACTTCATTACCTGAAAAATTAACTTTGATACTTTGATAACACCATATACAAAGGAAAAGGTTTATAGTTGAGGAGATGGAGAAGAAGCCTCAAAAAGTCAAACTTGCCCTCTTAACTAGAGATGAGTGAGTAGTATTTGATTGAATACCTTGCCGCCATGCGTGTAAGCAGCTGAACACCAAGGGGTTAAGCACATCGAATATCCGCTTACGTGCATACCTATGGTGGAGAGATATTCGATCGAATACTACTGGCTCATCTCTACTCTTAACCTCTTGGCTTGACTGTCGGATGTCATTGCAAGCCAGGATGGAATTTCGCACATGGACCTTTGTTGTTCAATTTGTCCTCGCTTCTTAGTCTTCATGCACATGTCCAAATTTGCTTTCCAAGTGCCTTCTGGGTTCCATTCTGTGCTTATATTTTTAGAGCAGGTCCTATTTAGATATACTGAAATGGAAACAGACCCAAAACACGCTTGGCTTAATCTTATCTTAGAGTTGGATAGCACAGCCAGTCCTGTGCATGAAGCTTAATGCCATTGGTTGTCAATCAAGTCACAAGTGGTGGTATTTGGAACTGGTTTCTTGTGGCTGCCATTCCACCTCCTTTACTCCAGACTAGATATGAGCGAATAGTATTCGATCGAGTAGGTATTTGATTGAATACTACGGTATTCGAAATACTCGTACTCGATCGAGTACCACTCGCTATTCGAATGGAAAAGTTCGATGCAGAATCAGCATTGATTGGCCGAATGCTATACAGTCGGCCAATCAACGCTGGTTCTTCTCCTACCTTTAGAAGTCTTCTCCGTGCAGCTTCCCCGCGGCGTCTTCCGGCATTGAATTCACTCTGCCAGGCATCGGGCCTGGGCAGAGCCGACTGCGCATGCCCGCTTGTAGTGCGGACATGCGCAGTTGGCTCTGCCAAGGCCTGATGCCTGGCAGAGTGAATTCAGAGCCGGAAGATGCCGCGGGGACACTGCACGGAGAAGACTTCTCGGAGGATCCAGCCCGACCCTCACTCGTGGACTTGGTAAGTATAATTTGATCGAATGTTGCCTACCCCCGAAACGAGCATTTCCCCCCCCCATAGAGTATAATAGGATTCGATATTCGATTCGAGTAGTCGAATATTGAGGGGCTACTCAAAAGGAATATCAAACCTCGAACATTTTACTGTTCACTCATCTCTACTCCAGACCCCTTATATGTATATTTTGACATAATGAAGCACTACTTGGTTATTAAAAATACATTGTTAGAGGCAATAGGAATAGCATTTTAAGTTACTTCTGACAGATGGGGTGGCACAACCCATCTGAAAGGATTGCTCATATTTCCAAGTTTTATATTTAGCGTCACTGCAATAGTTATTTGTTGGGATACCCAACTGATTTTTGCATCATTTTTATTGGTACATTGTATAGAATATGTTGTACTAATTTCAAGAATTGTCTATGTCTAATTAATTATTTTAAATTGTATGAATTGTATTATTTCGATAATTCTAACAAAAAAAAAAAAAATTCATATATAATATATATATATATATATATTGTACATGAAGTTTCATGTGCTTGGGAGAGGCTATGGGTGTGATATGAATTGACTGAACATAATATTCTAACCATAAAAGACCCCTGTTAATGATATCCTGCATATATTTTATATACAGTGTAGCTAGAACATCCATAAGATACCAAGATCATAGCCAAAAAACATGCGACATAGACAAAGTTGTCTTCAGCAAGACATCCCTAGAAAGAATCACCAGGAAGATGCTGAATAGAGCGAAGAGGCATCAAGGATGTCACTAGAACTGGCTGGAGATAACTAATGTCACTACCGAGGCTGCTTTTTATTACAGTTTTATGCAAGCAGGAGTCTTAAATAGGGCGGTACATTTACTAATCCCGGGTGATGACATGTACAAAGTATTGTTCAAATTCATGATTCAGCTTTAATGTGCTGTGACAAATCCTGTATTTTAATTCTAAATGATTGATACTTGCCTCTTGGTTGATAATTTGCATGTATAAATAGGTGATGGATGCCTATAATAAAGAAATTTTGCAAAGACAATGAGATGAGGTGAAAGTCACACAGAGGTGACAAGAACGTCATTCATCATTTCAGTTCTCAGGATGACTACAGTGCCACCATGTCTCCCAAAGTGCACACAAGTATGCTACATAATGGAAAACAGTGCGTCTAATTCTTATCACGAGCCAATAGTCCATACAATGCGTCTCCAGGATCTCCTAAATACATATAGGAACCCCATCAGAAAAGGTCTAGTGTTCGATTTTGAATACAGAGCCTGGGTTTTCTGAGTACGTAACCGCTTTCTAGCTTTATGAAACTTAAAAGTCTGTACTCCAACAAAACCTTAACTTTTTCCCATTCACTGCCCTATATCAGTGCTATGTTAAGATAGGCATTTCTCATTTGTCCCATTACCACTTTTGATGTTTTTCTTTTTTTTACCCAGTTTTCTATTTAAAAGAAAAAACAAACAAACAAACAAACAAACAAAAAAAAAAAAAACACAATACAATCTAATAGCGTTAACATCATGTGATAGACAATATAAGATTCCACTGAGTTCTTCACTCTTCTGGATTGTGATTTGGTACCGTTTTGCCTCTCTGATTTGACCCCTGGCTTGCTTACTCCTCTGCTGTTGTGTTGTCTTGTCCTGTTCTATGTATCACTTATCTAGAGTAGGGCTTGTCTTCTAGTTGTCCCTGTCATTAGGACAGTTGAAAAGACCCCAGTATAATAATTGTTCATGCGTGTCCACAATGTGGCATAATACTGTGTGTGTGCAGGGGCCAGTATGGGGCATAATACTGTGTGCAGGGGCCACTATGGGGCATAATACTGTGTGCAGGGGCCACTATGAGGTATAATACTGTGTGCAGGGGTCACTATGGGAAATAATGTGTACTGGGGCCACTATGGGGCATAATACTGTGTGCAGGGGCCACTATGGGGCATAATACTGTGTGCCGGGGCCACTATGGGACATAATACTGTGTGTGTGCAGGGGCCAGTATGGGGCATAATACTGTGTGCAGGGGTCAGTATGGGGCATAATACTGTGTGCAGGGGCCACTATGGGGCATAATACTGTGTGCAGGGGCCAGTATGGGGCATAATACTGTGTGCAGGGGCCACTATGGGGCATAATACTGTGTGCAGGGGCCACTATGAGATATAATACTGTGTGCAGGGGTCACTATGGGAAATAATGTGTACTGGGGCCACTATGGGGCATAATACTGTGTGCAGGGGCCACTATGGGGCATAATACTGTGTGCAGGGGCCACTATGAGGTATAATACTGTGTGCAGGGGTCACTATGGGAAATAATGTGTACTGGGGCCACTATGGGGCATAATACTGTGTGCAGGGGCCACTATGGGCATAATACTATGTTCAGGGGCTACTATGGGGTATAATACTGTGTGTAGGAGCCACTATGAGGCATAATACTGTGTGCAGGGGCCACTATGACGCATAATACGGTGTGCAGGGGCCACTATGGGGCATAATACTGTGTGCAGGGACCACTATGGGGGATAATACTGTGTGCAGGGGCCACTATGGGGCATAATACTGTGTGCAGGAGCCACTATGGGGCATAATAGTTTCGACTGGCCATGGTTTTTTTGGGTAAGTTTGTCGGTCGGGGGTGTGGGGCCCATGTCAAAAGTTTGGCATGCCCCGCCATTTCTAGTTACACCACTGCCTGTTAGCATAATATGTTATGCAGCAGAATTTGCTGATATATATATATTTAGGTGAACATATTTATTAGAGTTAAACTCCAGTGTATTCCATGCTTACGAGTTCAGGGGGTGCCCTATTGATCTATAAAAAAAAGTTTACACATTTTACTGAATCATTCCCCATTAAAACAATATATCAATCTCTCCAAACCCTGCTGATAATATTATAATATTTGTCTTCTAATTAATTGAATACTATACTTTATGGATGTTTATTTAGTAAAATATTCCCTTTGCTGGCTTTCTATGTTCTTAAAATATATTTTGATTTGTCTTAAGTGACTATGCTTAAAATCACTTGGATTTACTTTCTTTTGACCTCAGAGAGGTTTTTCCTGCATGACGTGAACATTTTGTTAAAGTCTATATTATTTTTGCAATGTCCATTGATTACAATCTACAGCTATGAAAAGAAAACCCACAATGTCCAAATCAGCAACCTTATAATCAGGGAGCAGCACCATGGAACGCTGATCATGACGGACATACAAAGCTTATAATTGCCATGAATGTTACTAGCAGAAAAGTGATTGGAAGTTATAAATACAATCTGAGAGCTTTAGCTTTAGGAAAAGTGACCCTGACTAACCAGAAAACTTAGGTCCGTAGTTCTGTTATTGGTATAGAAACTTGTCTATAGATTGGTATTTGTAATACATTATCAAAACGTGATGCACCATTGTCTACAATCATTAACATGGGATTCTATGCATGCTATTTGGTTTCCATGATAACCATGTTACAGCTCTTACCTAACTTAGATTTAAAAAAAAAAAAAGTGATACATACAGTAGTACAGTATGGCAAAATGTATTTTGAGGGGTTTGAAACACAAAGCACAAACCTGTGAGAGTTGTGGCCGTCTTCATATTAAAGGAGTTACCCAGGAATAGGAGCAACCTTTGGGACAGCAGTACAATCCCCAGTAGGGTTGAGCGATTGGGAAAGATCGGATCCCGATCGAGCAAATTTCACGATCAGGATCGGCTGGAAAATGATCGAAAATCAGATTTTAAAATTGATCCTGAAATCTCAAGATCGGCTCAACCCTACTCCATAAACAAAGTGACTAGGGTTGAGCGATCGGGATCGAAAAAGATCGGATTCCGATCGGCGATCGAGTAAATTTCACGATCGGATGGAAAATGAATTTTAAAATTGATCCTGAAATCTCAAGATCGGCTCAACCCTAATCCCCAGTGCTCCATTGTCCATCACCTTCTCATGGTGGTGTCACGCTTTCTGAAGACCTGTGACCACCGAGACCAATCAATGGCCTCAGTAGTCACTGATAAGGAATCTGTGACATATTCAAGTGATGTCACCAGTCCCTCTCCAGGGTCTGCCAAGTCCACTGAGTTGCAGGACTCCCAGCAATGTGGCACCAGTATGAGATGGATGAAATAGATCACAAGGGATGGGTGAGCATGTTTTATTTAGGTTTTTTTTTTTTTTACATGGACACTCCATGAATTTCTCCAATTCCTGGACAACCCTTTTAACAGTAAAATCTCTAATAGTATCTAAAGTTCAAGCAAGAGCCAGAAATATGTCAAGCAATAAACAGAAATGTTGTAAGTACCTATTGAAAATATAATGCAATTAATGGAGCCCTGGGGTCCTCGGAGCAAATTTGGATCCTGTCCCTTCTCCCTACCCTTTGGGGGTGCATTCACACTATACATTGTTAAAGGGGTTGTCTGGGATCTAAACACCTTCACACCACCTACTTTCCAAATCACATAGTTTAGCAAATGTGACCACCCCAATGCCATTTTCTGATTACCAGTGATGTTACGTTTCCCCGTTTCCAGAAACAGAATACCGCTTCTACTCCCACACCTACGCAGTAGAGTTGGATTGTCGGCTGCAGAGCACAGAGCAGTGTCGGGACCATTGCGTATGCCAGCAGTCAGAAAAGAGGGAGGAGCCATCCCGCAGGAGGAAGTCTGAAAAAAAGAGAGAGGCAAGTATAATGGAATGGGGGGGGGGGGGGGTTGGCTGAGTTAGTAGTGGGTGGGGTAGCTAGAGAGACAGAGAGGGGTGTAAGTGAGGGAGAGAGGAAAGGGGGGGGGAAATAAAGTGAGAGGGAGCTACTATGGAAGCTACGCAGGAAGCTAAACTGTGTAAAAAATGCATTTATTAACTCATTAATAGCACCTTATTAACAGACCTTTAAAAAAAATAAACATTTTTTGCCCGTAAAATTCCTTTATGTTTGTTGCTGCCTTCCATCATACAATAACAGCAGCAGACATTAAACTGTTGAATAGAGAATAGTTACAGATTGACTCTGTGTCCATTCCCATTGACACTTATGATAACAACATGATGGAAGCTATCTTCCGCCATATTTATTTGCTTTTGTGATGAAAGATAAAGTCCCTCATATAGGACTGAATTCACTCCTGACTGTGGCTCAAAAACTCATAGCAAGACTTTTGGTGAAAAACACTTTGGAAATTAAAAACACGTGTTTCCACCGTGGTCTTCTCCGCAGTCTTCTTTTTGCTACGTAGGACCATAGACATGAATGTTGATTTTAACCCCCGAAACATTAAATAGCAAATGGCAAAACAAACATCATATATTGGCATTCAGGGAAGTGTAGACACCCCACTGCAGCCTCTACTGAAAAGCCATATAAAAACACAAACAGAAACCTGCCGCATTGCTTCTACTATATCTAAGTCGCCTTTTCTTTCCTGACCATCTAATTCAGCGATCTTCCAGACACATCAATAATTGTTTTAATTTATTGAGCAGTGAACATTCATTAATGCAGCAGTTATAAAGTCATTACAACCTAATTATTCTTCAACTAGATTACAATTTATGGGATTACCTACAAAGTAAGACAATATTTCATAATGTACTAAAACATGAAATTGATTCTGAAATTTACTTACGAAAAAAAAATTGCTGGCACTAGAATGACTATTTGTGCTATTAGGAGAACACAGAACCATTGACTGACCATCACAGTAAATATAAAGACTTTCGAAAGGACTTTGTGCCAGTTAAGAATATACAGAAATTGATGCATCATAAGAAAAAAGCAGCTGCTCCCATGTCCACATATATATTATATACATAGTAAATTATGGCACTCTCTATAGGTGAGCCCACAGTTCACTGAAGTTCTACTTTGTGCATTTCTTCTGTATTTTCATTCCACACTAGCATTTGCGTCGACCTACGCAAATGTATGCAATTGCGGGAGGTGATGTGCCGCGTCCCACCGTGCCTCGGACGCGCTGTATCTCTGTTTATGTACATTATATGAAGGTGTGGACCGGCACCCCCCAATCCCCCTTGCACGCACCCCCTTCCCGGGGTCCCTCGCCATACCACGGTGTCCCTGGCCCCCCTCCCACCTGATACCCCCTCCCGCGTGCCCCCCACTTACCCACCCCGAACAGTGACCCCCTGCTCCCCATCTTAAACCCTCCTCCCTTGCTGAACATGCAAAGATTATACACTGATGGAAACTTTCTTACAGACCGATTTCCTAGTTTTTCTATAACTTTGTGGGATGACTCCACACTTTAATAATACTGAGATTTCCATTCTCCTATCACTTCTGTACCTAGTTTCTTTTTTACTTTATACACTATGGAATCCATACAGCCATGAACAATGTACAGTAAAGCACTGTATATCCATTTTGCTTCCTTTATACTAGTATATGATATAATAGTATAGTATATGCCAAGCAGAATTGTGATATGTGCCCAAAAATTTAGCTATTAGCTACAGTGTCTAGAAGGAGTCAATCTGAAGCTTTCTCCCTCCCCTTGCAGCTTTGCTTCTTCAGTTTGGTTGTCAAGATAAGTGTTATGGTTCTGTCTATATAAATAAAAAAGTATAACACGCCGACAGAACCTCTAGACTGCAATAGTATATAATAGATTATATATATATATATATATATATATATATATATATATATATATATATATATATATATATATATATATATATATATATATATACATACACTCCCCGGCCACTTTATTAGGTACACCATGCTAGTAACGGGTTGGACCCCCTTTTGCCTTCAGAACTGCCTCAATTCTTCGTGGCATAGATACAACAAGGTGCTGGAAGCATTCCTCAGAGATTTTGGTCCATATTGACATGATGGCATCACACAGTTGCCGCAGATTTGTCGGCTGCACATCCATGATGCGAATCTCCCGTTCCACCACATCCCAAAGATGCTCTATTGGATTGAGATCTGGTGACTGTGGAGGCCATTGGAGTACAGTGAACTCATTGTCATGTTCAAGAAACCAGTCTGAGATGATTCCAGCTTTATGACATGGCGCATTATCCTGCTGAAAGTAGCCATCAGATGTTGGGTACATTGTGGTCATAAAGGGATGGACATGGTCAGCAACAATACTCAGGTAGGCTTTGGCGTTGCAACGATGCTCAATTGGTACCAAGGGGCCCAAAGAGTGCCAAGAAAATATTCCCCACACCATGACACCACCACCACCAGCCTGAACCGTTGATACAAGGCAGGATGGATCCATGCTTTCATGTTGTTGACGCCAAATTCTGACCCTACCATCCGAATGTCGCAGCAGAAATCGAGACTCATCAGACCAGGCAACGTTTTTCCAATCTTCAATTGTCCAATTTCGATGAGCTTGTGCAAATTGTAGCCTCAGTTTCCTGTTCTTAGCTGAAAGGAGTGGCACCCGGTGTGGTCTTCTGCTGCTGTAGCCCATCTGCCTCAAAGTTCGACGTACTGTGCGTTCAGAGATGCTCTTCTGGCTACCTTGGTTGTAACGGGTGGCTATTTGAGTCACTGTTGCCTTTCTATCAGCTCGAACCAGTCTGGCCATTCTCCTCTGACCTCTGGCATCAACAACGCATTTCCGCCCACAGAACTGCCGCTCACTGGATGTTTTTTCTTTTTCGGACCATTCTCTGTAAACCCTAGAGATGATTGTGCGTGAAAATCCCAGTAGATCAGCAGTTTCTGAAATACTCAGACCAGCCCTTCTGGCACCAACAACCATGCCACGTTCAAAGGCACTCAAATCACCTTTCTTCCCCATACTGATGCTCGGTTTGAACTGCAGGAGATTGTCTTGACCATGTCTACATGCCTAAATGCACTGAGTTGCCGCCATGTGATTGGCTGATTAGAAATTAAGTGTTAACGAGCAGTTGGACAGGTGTACCTAATAAAGTGGCCGGTGAGTGTATATATATATATATATAATATCTCCCTATATTATAAAAATGAATTTCTGTCTGTCTGTCTGTCTGTCTGTCTGTGCTCTAATGCGAACCAAACGACTGGACCGATCTTCACCAAATTTGGTACAGAGATACTTCAGGTATCCGGGAAGGTTTAAGACGAGACTCCAACTCACTCGGACGTACCGTTGCTGAGATACAGCATTCCAAACACAGTGCCTTCCCCCCCTTAGCCAATACAAACCTGCAAGTCTTTCACTCATATTCCAACTGCAATACACACGGTCACTCCACATACACAATACAACACTGATATCCAAACTGAGATACACGCATCAGAGGATTAGATACACAGATCAGCACACAGTATCACACTCCAGAAGATTAGATACACGCGTCTGCACACAGTCCCACACACCAGAGGATTACATACGCGCTTCTGTACACAGTTCCACACACTGAAAGATTTGATACGTGCGTCTGCACACGGTTTCACATGCCGAAGGATTAGATACACGCGTCTGCACAAAGTACCACACCCCGGGGGATTGGATATATGCGTCTGCACACAGTACCACATGCCAAAGGATTGGATACACGCATCTGCACACAGTTCCACACACCAGAGCATAAGATATGCACATCTGCACACAGTACCACATGTCATCGGATTAGATATGCGCGTCTACACACAGTTCCACACTCCAGAGGATTAGATACGCGCGTCTGCAGACAGTTGTACACGCCATAGGATTAGATACACGTGTCTACACACAGTTCCACATGCCAGAGGATTAGATACGCGCATCTGCACACAGTACCACACAGGAGAGGATTAGATACGCACATCTGCACACAGTACCACATGCCAAAGGATTAGATACACACATCTGCACACGGTACCACACGCCAGAGGATTAGATACGCGCATCTGCACACAGTACCACATGCCGTAGGATTAGATACGCGCATCTACACACAGTTCCACACGCAATAGGATTAGATACACGCCTCTTCACACAATACCACACAGGGGAGGATTAGATACGTGTGCCTGAATACAGTACCACGCTTTGGAGGATTAGATACATGCCTCTGCACACAGTACCACAAGCCAGAGAATTAGATACGCGTCTCAGCACACAGTACTACACAGGGAGGATTAGATACGTGCATCTGCACACAGTACCCCACGCCAGAGGATTAGATATACACGTCTGCACGCAGTAACACATGCCGTAGGATTAGATATGCGCGTCTACACACAGTTCCACATGCCGCAGGATTAAAAACGTGCCTCTTAACACAATACCACACAGGTGAGGATTAGATACGTGTATCTGCACACAGTACCACAAGCCAGAGAATTAGATACGTGTCTAAGCACACAGTACAACACGGGGAGGATTAGATACGCGCGTCTGCACAAAGTACCACATGCCTCAGTATTAGATATGTGCCTCTTCACACAATACCACACAGGGGAGGATTAGATACGTGTGTCTGCACACAGTACAACACTTTGGAGGATTAGATATATGCCTCTGCACACAGTACCACAAGCCAGAGAATTAGATACGCGTCTCGGCACTCAGTACCACACGCCAGAGGATTAGATACGCGCATCTGCACACAGTACCACATGCCGTAGGATTAGATACACGCGTCTACACACAATTACACACGCCGTAGGGTTAGATACGCGCATCTACACACAGTTCCACACACCAGAGGATTAGATAAGCACGTCTGCACACAGTACTACATGCCATAGGATTAGATACACGCGTCTGCTTACAGTTCCACATGCCAGACGATGAGATACGCACGTCTTCACACAGTTGTACACGCTATAGGATTAGATACATGCGTCTGTATACAGTACCACATGCTGTAAGATTAGATACGCATGTCTACACACAGTTCCACACGCCATAGGATTAGATACACGCCTCTTCACACAGTACCACACTTTGGAGGATTAGATACATGCCTCTACACACAGTACCATATGCCAGATAATTAGATACGCGTCTCAGCACACAGTACCACACTGGGGAGGATTAGATACGCGCATCTTCAAAGTACCTCATGCCAGAGGATTAGATACACCTGTCTGCACATGGTACCACAACGCCAGAAGATTAGATACGCGCATCTGCACATAGTACCACATGCCGTAAGATTAGATATGCACGTCTGCACACAGTTTCACTTACTGGAGGATTAGATACGTGCCTCTTCACACAATGCCACACAGGGGAGGATTAGATACACACATCTGCACACAGTACCACACGCCGGAGGATTAGATATGTGCATCTGCAAATAGTACCACACCAACAAGGATTAGATACTTGAGTCTAAACACAGTACTACACGGGGAAGGATTAGATACAGCTTTACTCCAGGTATCCATAACAACTGATCACAGGTTTTTCACTGATTTCCAAAATGAGATACACACAATCACATGACGCTTATGGACATACACACAAACCACATACAAAATACACCAGTGCAAAATTGGACATTTCTTATGGGGCCACTACACAAACATATAATGTAATATACCCGTGCGAAGCCGGGTCCTCCCTCTAGTATATATATATATATATATATATATATATATATATATATATATATATATATATATATATATCTCCCTATATTATAAAAATGTCTGTCTGTCTGTCTGTCTGTGCTCTAATGCGAACCAAATGACTGGACCGATCTTCACTAAATTTGGTACAGAGATACTTCAGGTATCCGGGAAGGTTTAAGACGAGACTCCAACTCGCTCGGACGTACCGTTGCTGAGATACAGCATTCCAAACACAATGCCCCCCCCCCTTAGCCAATACAAACCTGCAAGTCTTTCACTCATATTCCAACTGCAATACACATGGTCACTCCACATACACAACCCAACACTGATATCCAAACTGAGATACACGCATCAGAGGATTAGATACACAGATCAGCACACAGTATCACACGCCAGAGGATTAGATACACGCGTCTGCACACAGCCCCACAAACCAGAGGATTAAATACGCGCTTATGCACACAGTTCCACATGCCGAAGGATTAGATACACGTGTCTGCACAAAGTACCACACGCCGGGGATTGGATACATGCGTCTGCACACAGTACCACATGCCAAAGGATTGGATACACACATCTGCACACAGTTCCACACACCAGAGCATAAGCTATGCACATCTGCACACAGTACCACATGCCGTAGGATTAGATACGTGCATCTACACACAGTTCCACATGCCGTAGGATTAGATACGCGCCTCTTCACACAATACCACACAGGGGAGGATTAGATACGTGTGTCTGCACACAGTACCACAAGCCAGAGAATTACATACACATCTCAGCACACAGTACCACACTGGGGAGGATTAAATACGCGCATCTGTACACAGTACCACATGCCAGAGGATTAGATATATGCATCTGCACACAGTACCACACAGGGGAGGATTAGATACGCGCATCTGCACACAGTTCCACATGCCAGAGGATTAGATACGCGCATCTGCACACAGTACCACATGCCGTAGGATTAGCCTCTTCACACAATACCACACAGGGGAGGATTAGATACATGTGTTTGCATACAGTACCACACTTTGGAGGATTAGATACATGCCTCTGCACACAGTATCACAATCCAGAGAATTATATACGCATCTCAGCACACAGTACCACACAGAGAGGATTAGATACACGCGTCTGCACACAGTATCACATGCTGTAGGATTAGATACGCGCATCTACACACAGTTCCACATGCCGTAGGATTAGATACGCACCTCTTCACACAGTACCACACAGGGGAGGATTAGATACGTGTGTCTGCATACAGTACCACACTTTGGAGGATTAGATACATGCCTCTGCACACAGTACCACAAGCCAGAGAATTAGATACGCATCTCAATACACAGTACCACATGCCGTAGGATTAGATACGCGCGTCTACACACAGTTCCACTCGCTGTAGGATTAGATACACGCCTCCTCACACAATACCACACAGGGGAGAATTAGATACGCGCATCTGCACACAGTTCCAAACACCAGAGGATTAGATAAGCACATCTGCACACAGTACCACATGCCGTAGGATTAGATACACGCGTCTGCATACAGTACCACATGCTGTAGGATTAGACACGTGCGTCTACACACAGTTCCACATGCCGTAGGATTAGATACACGCCTCTTCACACACTACCACACAGGGGAGGATTAGATACATGCCTCTGCACACAGTACCACATGCCAGATAATTAGATACGCGTCTCAGCACACAGTACCACACGGGGGAGGATTAGATACGTGCATCTGCACACAGTACCTCACGCCAGAGGATTAGATACACCTGTCTGCACACAGTACCACACGCCAGAGGATTAGATACGCGCGTCTGCACATAGTACCACATGCCGTAAGATTAGATATGCACGTCTGCACACAGTTTCATTTACCGGAGGATTAGATACGTGCCTCTTCACACAATGCCACACGGGGGAGGATTAGATACACACATCTGCACACAGTACCACACGCCGGAGGATTAGATATGTGCATCTGCACACAGTACCACACCAACAAGGATTAGATACTTGCGTCTAAACACAGTACTACACGGGGAAGGATTAGATACAGCTTTACTCCAGGTATCCATAACAAATGATCACAGGTTTTTCACTGATATCAAAAATGAGATACATATAATCACATGACGCTTATGGACATACACACAAACCACATACAAAATACACCAATGCAAAATTGGACATTTCTTATGGGGCCACTACACAAATATAAAATGTAATATACCCGTGCGAAGCCGGGTCCTCCCTCTAGTATAGTATATAATAGTAGTGACTGCAGTCGAGGTCCACAAGCCCCAGGAGGGCAGCCGTCTGCCTGAGCAAAGCAGCAGTTTATAAACGCAATACACACCATACCAGTTTCCTCACAGGTACAGTTAGTGTGTGCGGGCTGAAAATGAACTGTCAGTTAACTGTACTGGGTAGTTGTGTTTGTTCAGTTCTAGTGTGAACAGGCTGCAATAACAGGAACAGCAACTGTTGAGGTAGTGACCTCCGCCAGAATATGGGTCACTTCCAGTGGTCAGTCACCTGCTCCAAATCAATCATGCATGTGCGCGCTGACTAAGACAGACACTGACACAGAATGCAGTTTCGATCTCAGACCATGCAACAAGGCGCTGTGGTTGCTCACACAGTACTGAGGTTTATTGAGGAAGTTACAGTTTTTATACAGGAATGCAAGAGATAAGGTAGTAGGCAGGCTGTAAGCATATACGTCTTGTATCCGAATACACTGGCGATCAGTCATTGGCTCTTAAGTTTCAACATCTCTTAGGTTTCGATTTCCAGAGAAATTATACTGTCTTTCTTGTAAACCACATGACGATCATGTGCGTCAGCCTCTGGGTGCAGTACCGGATACAGGCGCGATCTTAATGTATATAAGGTGTAATAAACGTTGCAAAGAAAAATATAATTTCTTAAGCAGTATAAAAGTTATATAAAAATAAGAATGGACATGGTTTACCTTCACACAACTACTGCTCAGAAGCCCTTAGACAGGTAACATGCTTTGCAGCTGAAATGAACACAGGTCTCCTTGTCTTAGAAAAGACCGTTCAGTAAGCTTACTGGTCTCTACCGGTAGTGCTCTGGTTGGGCCAAGGAATCCTACCCTAGAAGCCTAGTCTGGCAACCTGCCTTCACCGGAACCTAGCCCTGAACTCCTGTCTCAAAGATATTTAAAGTGTGAGCACCCGGCGGGCATCAACTCAAACTATAAAAAGGTAAATGCCCGCCCCCAGGGGTGGTGGCCATGACCTCACTGAACATGCTCAGTAGGGGAAGAATGGGACTTAGAATTCGAGTGACTCCAAAAGGTCCGAGCATGCTCAGTAGGTAAAAACACTGGACTTAGACTCCACACACCTTACTGCACGACACTGAGGGCGAGAGTTGGATTGACCCGCAGGTGGCGCTATGCGCTGGAAGGAAAACCTGCGGGACCCCATCCTAACAGTAAGCCTTAGTAAGTGGACTGTTTTTTCAAGTTCACTTCCATGTACCATCTGGCTGATGTGTTTGCACAAAAAGTTAACTCGGTAGAAGCAGTAGTGTGGACCCAAACAGTCAAGATAGGGACACAAAATATGCAGCAAACATGTTTATTTAGAAAAAAAAAAAAAAAAAAAAACACGAAAATAAAACCTTGACTTCACAAAATGAGCAAAACAAAATACAGCCTTAACTTCAGGCAAAACCAAAATAAAAACCTGCTTGTCTGAGCCACTAACTAAATAGAACTGATAATCTAACTATACGTGTGGCTTACTTCCAGCCACATGAACAAAACAGGTGCTGCTACAGGACAGAACCACACACCTCCTTTCACCTCATGGAACTGCACATAATGCAGGATCTGCAGACTTCTTCTGACCCAGTCATGAGCCAAGGATCTACACCTGGGCTGAGGCCTACTCCAGATCCACCCTGGGCCACACATATGTCAGAAACCTGGGGCTGATATATCTGGACTCCAGCACACTGCCTGCCACCTTCTCACAAAGTATAAACTAAAATAGATACCTTAAAAAACAAGTCCCAAAGCTGTAATATATTACTAATAAGATATTTTCGGGTAGCGATACTGATTATACAGATTTCCCTGCTACAATTACATACAAAGCTCAGATAGGACTTGTCATATAGAACAAAGTGTCCTGCATGAGCAGCTTTATCCGACCAGATCACAACCATGGATATGAATTCTTAGGAAAGGCTTTGCTGAGAATGTTCTTTGATGTTCCTCACCAAGGTAGCCAATGTTCATTGTATGAATATAAATAGTTTCCTGATTTTTGTATTAAAATGAACAGGAGCATTTTTTAATGACTTACACTATTGTGATGGATACTGGAGTATTTTCCCTTCTTCCACAGCTGTGTCCCATCTTGTACGTGATAGCAAAAGAACTTTTTGAGAATATCTTCCATTCTCATACTACTCTTATGAAACATCAGAAATTGCCTGAGACAATGAGGCTCTTGCAGTCTTGCCAGATGCACCCAGCTGCCCACTCATTACATCAGACTCATTTGCTATCATGTTGTTGCCTGGTCACTTTCAACTGCGAAAAAAACTGATGCTTTGAAGATGAAAAGCATGGCTACCTTGGGCTATGTGTGACTTTCGTCTAAACACCAAGAGACATTCTGTAGTGAAACTAGAGTTTGTTGAAGGCATTTTAGTTTCAAAGAGTAGCCTGGACAGATGGGATATTTGACACAGCGGAAACCATCACAAATAGATTGCTTTCAAATGCTGGCCAAAGTAAACTGGCGAATTTCAGCAGATTGTCAACTGCGGCATTAGAGGACGGAAAAAACAAAACAAAAAACTAATATATGGGTAAATGCATAAATTCCAGTTTACTAAAATAATCTGCCCACAATGTACCATCATAGTGTTGATGGGAAATATTCTGGTGGGTAATGTTTGTAATTTGGAGCAATAAACACTGTTACACATGTCACTTATAACATCATTATAAGGGCCATTAGAAACAAAGTCTACATGTCATTTCATTAAACTTACCATGTCCAGGAATAACACTATAGATGAGGAATAACACTATAGATGAGGAATAACACTACAGAGGAGGAGTAACACTGTAGAGGAGTAACACTATAAAGGAGGAATATCACTATAGAGGAGGAATAATACTATAGCTGAGGAATAACACTATAGCTGAGGAATAACACTATAAAAGGAGGAATATCACTATAGAGGAGGAGTAACATTATAGATGAGGACTAACACTACAGATGAGGAATAACGCTATAGAGGAGGAATAACACTATTTCCAGCCATAATATGACTTTTTCTGAAGTTGTTTTTTACTCTTTTCTGAAGTTGTTTTTCCTCCTTAACATACAAATTGCAAGACCAAATAAGAAAATTCTTGGAATTATGGAAATCACAGAATCAATAGACATGTTAACGATACACAAATCATAAAAATGGTAACTAAATATTTACAAAATCTCAATTCATTCATTACTGGGTATAATCCCCATGTACAGAAATACATGGGATTACACATGCTTATATTGAGGTTATTAACAATGGTCTGAGGAATATTGTCACACTGTATACAACTGGACACAAAGCTGTTGCTCCATAACAGTCTCTCTCACTCAGAAACAGCCTTAGGAAGATGCAGGACATATATAGAGAGATACTGACTATTGATGTGAATGAGGTGCTTTGGTTGTGATAGAAAGCTCCTATTCAGAGTTTTTCCAACTCCTGTACTTCCTGCTCACTCCTCCCTTCTTCCCTTGCCATAAACTGTTGTCTGAGTCATGTGACCGGAAGTCTGTGACAGATATTGATTTTAACATTGTAAAAACGCAGCATTTTTGTGGTTTTGAAAATCGCAGCGTGTGAACCTACCCTGGCTCTATGCCATGTTATATCATTGATCTATTCCTCTTATTACATGTATACTAACGTTTCACTACTGTTGGAGGTTACTCACACAACTGTGTTCCATCCATGAAACACGCTCTGTATTCCGGCTATATTCTTTGACTACATCAATATCATTTAACCCTTTCCCGCCGATGGAATTTTTTGATTTTCGTTTTTGACTCCCCTCCTTCTAAACCCCATAACTTTTTTATTTCTCTGCTCCCAGAGCCATATGAGGTCTTAATTTTTGCGGGACAAATTTTTCTTCATGATGCCACCATTAATTATTCTATATAATGTACTGGGAAGCAGGAAAAAATTTCAGAATGGGGAGG
The DNA here is from genome assembly GCF_031893055.1 of Leptodactylus fuscus. NCBI lineage: Eukaryota > Metazoa > Chordata > Amphibia > Anura > Leptodactylidae > Leptodactylus > Leptodactylus fuscus. Next base: position 45,129,306 of record NC_134274.1, read on the forward strand.
ATTTGAAGAAAAAAATGCATTTCTGCAACTTTCGTATGGGCTTCAGTTTTACGGCGTTCACTGTGCAGCCAAAATGACATGTCCCCTGTATTCTGTGTTTCAGTATGGTTCCAGGGATACCAAATTTATATGGTTTTATTTACCTTTTGACCCCTTAAAAAAAATCCAAAACTGTGTTAAAAAAAAAAAAAAAAATTGCCATATTCCGACAGCCGTAACTTTTTTATACGTCTGTGTACGGGGATGTATAGGGCGTCATTTTTTGCGGAGCTGGCTGTACTTTAGTAGTTCTATCATTTTCGGGAAATGTTATTGCTTTGATCACTTTTTATTCAAATTTTTATCAGAATTAAAACAGTGAAAAAACGGCAGTTTGGCAATTTTGACTATTTTTCCCGCTACAGCATTTACTGAATAGGAAAAATATTTTTATAGATTTATAGAGCGGGCAATTTCAGACACGGGGATACCTAACATGTATGTGTTTCACAGTCTTTAACTACTTTTATATGTGTTCTAGGGAAAGGGGGGGCGATTTGAATTTTTAATACTTTTTATATTTTTTTCACTTTTTTTTATTTTGGTTTTCGTATTTATTAGACCCCCAGGGGGTCTGATCACTAATGCAATGCATTACAATGCTAATGCATTGCAAAAAAAAATCATCCTTTCTTTTGCAGGCTGCATAGACCAGCCTGCAAAAGAAAATTTGCAGACAAGCCTGGGAGCCTTGTAAAGGCTCCCGGCTGTCATGTCAATGTGACGTCAGCCCTGGAGCATGCTCCAGGAGCCGGCGATTACCGGCAAAATGGCGGCGCCCGTGCGCCGCCGGAAAATGGCGCCTCCGGTGCCTTTGACCGTGGCGCTGGAGGGGTTAATGCCTCCGATCGGTCCGGGGACCAATCAGAGGCATTAGAGCCAGTTGTCTACTGCTTAAAACAGTAGACACCCGGCGGCTATGGCGGCCACCCGGCTCCCGGGCGGTCGCCATAGTTACAGACCCGACATGTGCCGTACTATTACGGCGCATGTCGGGAAGGGGTTAAGGGACATACAATAGTTGTCAATATTAGGGTTGAGCGACCCAGAAAGGTCGTATCCCGATCAACGTTCGAGCAAATTTCACGATCGGGATCGGCTGGAAAATGATCTAAAGTCAGATTTTAAAAATGATCCTGAAATCTCAAGATCGGCTCAACCCCAGTCAATACGCTACAACATAATCCTCTGCTTTTGCGTTTACAGAGTTAAATATCTGAGAACTTTGAATGTAGGTTTTTTTTTTGCTTTCAGCTATTCTGGTGCAATTTCAGGCCTACGTAATGTTAGGAGCTGTTATTTTAGTAAAACATGTCATCCATTACTGTTTTCTAGATTGTGTGAAAATAGAAACCTCTACTGTTCGAATGATCAGACAGTGTGCTCGCTGCTACCGGAAAATGATCATTCCCTCAGTCATTGTACATTCAGGCGTGTCTAAAGACTTCAATCGACCATTTGGGGAAATATATGTATGCTCATTTTACAAACACTTTGGTCCATTTACTACACCTTGTCCAGAAGAACTGAATTATTATCTTCGCCATCAATGTCCATTTGCTCTTGTTTTACATGACTTACTTTAGTCTCGTTCTTCTGCCTTCCACTTAACAAGATTCCTTCTACTTTTTTATTTTTCATATTTAAAAGGGTGTTCCAGTAAAGTGTTAATAAAAAGCACTGGATCACCACGTTACCCATTAAGGTACGTTCACACAGAATTTTTTGCCAGCAGATTTTGACGCAGAAAAGGCAAAACGGATATAAAATTGGAAGACCAGATCGTAATGCATTTCGGAGCCAGCTGTTCCTTCATCAGACTCAACTGATATACTGATGTCCATAGGCATGAGGCAGTGTTATGTAGAGAGTCCTCACTGCCGTGTGCCTTATAGGTTATATCTAGTTTAAAACACTTCAAAAAGCACAATTTATACCACATTTCACTGCATATATTAAACATTCACATTGATTAACAGCTTTCTGTATTCACAAGTGTGTAACTGTCTCCTTCATACACAGAATGCACATGGTGTTAACAAACGGCGGCAGAATATATAAACAATCGTCACCTCAATTGGGGTCCTTTGTAAATGTAAACAAAGGTTCATTGTTATATAGTGAGCTGGCCATTTATTGCTACTAGAGTATGGCCGATAACACCAATAGGCTTCTTACGGGTATGAAAATATGCCCTATGGGAGCCAATAAGCCCTGCGCATGGGCACCAATGACCCATCTCCATTGGCCGGTGGAGAGTCACTGTGCAGTCAACCCACTTGGAGAACTGTGTAGTCTGTGTGGAGGCAGAGTCTAAAATCTGACCAGAATGGAGACTGCTGTGGTCCGATCTTAGACTCCGCCTCCTCACAGACGAGCCTCCGGCAGAACCAGTGTTGATTGGCCGAATGCTGTACACTGGCCAATCAACGCTGGTCAATTCATTCCTATGAGAAAAAGTAAGCTCCCTCGTAACAGCAAGCTGTCAGCTCTCCCGACTAGCAAGGATGAGCCTGCTGCAGAACCAGCGTTGATTGGCCGAATGCTATACACTGTATCAACGCTGGCTCTGAATTGAATATTTACTGCAAATAGCTAGTAGTATTCAATTGAAATGGTTCTGACTCCCTGGCCTTACACCACTTAACTACTTATACCCTCATTACAGCTATTTACATACTTTTCAGTACCAACACCCATTTCACATCCTTTTGAAGGTTGGTCCTCCCCTTTTTTGCGTTTCTTTTTGTTAGTGTGTTATTTCTGCTATAACATTGAGGCATTCATCGAATCGCCTGTTCTGGTTTGATCTATTGGCTTTATTGTATGGTTTACTGTTTTATTTTGTCTGGTTTTTATAATATTTATGTTTTCTTTTGAAAAACTTCAATAAAAATGTATTTGAAAAAAAACTGAATATTGAATATCAAAATCGTATGCATAAATAAATATTAAGTACATTAATGTTTTTTTCTGCTGGACTCACACTGAATCTGAGAAAAAAATTGTGGCATGGTCCATTGTTATGACATGATGCAAAGTTATTTTACCTAAAGTTCCTAATATTTAAGAGTGTTTTCCATGAGGTAACTACTGATGACCTATCTTCAGGATTAGCCATCACTAACTCATTGTGGGTGATCATCACCTAGGACCTCCTCTGAAATTGTGGCATGGTCCATTGCTATGACATGATGCAAATGTATTCTACCTAAAGTTCCTACGGCTCCCAAATATTTCAATATTTAAGAGTTTTTTCTATGAGGTAACTACTGATGACCCATCCTCAGGATGGGTTATCAGTAATAACTCATTGTGGGTGGTCACTACCCAGTACCCCCACTGATCAGCTAGTTGAAGAGGGTACAGTATTTGGGCAGCACTATGAAAAGTGTCCTATTCTATAGCTGACCCTACATATAGAATATTTATGTGCAGACCTTTGGCAGATCCAACTAAATTTTGTTAAATCTGAAAAAATTTCCGATGTTATGTGTGTGACCACTAACGCCAATGGTAGATACTGCTAAAATAAGCTGAATCCGCTAACAATCTGCAGATAAATATGGTGGCCAGGAAGTCATCAATATTTTAGTCCTGGAAAACCCATTCATTTCAATTGTGGGTTTTTATTTCCTTGTGGATCAGGTTTTGTATTGTTGGTCTTGTGTGGTGGTAGTTGGTGTTGGTCTTGTAGCTGGTTGTAGGCGTTGGTCTTGTAGCTGGTTGTAGGCGTTGGTCTTGTAGCTGGTTGTAGGCGTTGGTCTTGTAGCTGGTTGTAGGCGTTGGTCTTGTAGCTGGTTGTAGGCGTTGGTCTTGTAGCTGGTTGTAGGCGTTGGTCTTGTAGCTGGTTGTAGGCGTTGGTCTTGTAGCTGGTTGTAGGCGTTGGTCTTGTAGCTGGTTGTAGGCGTTGGTCTTGTAGCTGGTTGTAGGCGTTGGTCTTGTAGCTGGTTGTAGGCGTTGGTCTTGTAGCTGGTTGTTGGAGTTGGTTGCAGGTGTTGGTCTTGTAGTTGGTTGTAGTTGGTTGTTGGTGTTGGCCTTGTAGTTGGTGTTGGTCTTGTTGTCGTTAACATTATATTATTATTATTATTATTATTATTATTAAGATTACCATATTCAATATATGTAACTGTATAATTTTAAAATTTGGGCATTAGAATACACAAGATATCTAGGTATTATTTTCTTACGTATATTTAAACTATGTAAGATGACATATTGTAATGTTATTCTCTCACCACACAGAATCATTTCCCCTCTATCAGATTCTGAATGAAAATAATAATCGTAGTGAAAATATTTGGGGTCAGCATTAAAATAGTTAAAAATCCAGAGCATTAATATTTATTGGAACCCCGTGGCTTTCCTCCTGATTCGGAAACGATGATGAGAAGTGAGAGATAGATGACATTGATCAATGTCTACATCAAAATATAATTTATATTCTCGAGATTTCTCCGTCACTGAAGAGTAGCTTTCAAGTAATTGTTAAATAACTGTGGTAAATCTGTGACAAATGTGAATACAGCGGCAGAATTACAGTACAATAATAAATTCACGATCACATTTTTGCTGTAACTCATTATCCTACTGAAATGCAGAGAAGATTTTTGGACGATAGTATAAGACTAATTTCCCATGACAAATCCAAGCTAGGAGTAGAATATTTTTCTGTACTCTATCAACATCTCTGACTTCAGTATTTAGTCACTTTCCAAGCAATAGAGTTTGTCAATATTTTTGTGCAAACAGGAAATTTCACATCACACCTCCCACCCGACACCTTGCCTTGATGTTATAGTGTCATAGTGCTTAGCTGTCAGTACTAATTGTTGTTTATCGTATGATGGGATTTGTTTGCTGATCTTCGGATTTTGCTGTGCACACATTAGTAAAGACTAGAGATGAGCGAACAGTGTTCTATCGAACTCATGTTCGATCGGATATTAGGCTGTTCGGCATGTTCGAATCGAATCGAACACCGCGTGGTAAAGTGCGCCATTACTCGATTCCCCTCCCACCTTCCCTGGCGCCTTTTTTGCTCCAATAACAGCGCAGGGTAGGTGGGACAGGAACTACGACACCGGTGACGTTGAAAAAAGTAGGCAAAACCCATTGGCTGCCGAAAACATGTGACCTCTAATTTAAAAGAACAGCGCCGCCCAGGTTCGCGTCATTCTGAGCTTGCAATTCACCGAGGACGGAGGTTTCCGTCCAGCTAGCTAGGGCTTAGATTCTGGGTAGGCAGGGACAGGCTAGGATAGGAAGGAGAAGACAACCAACAGCTCTTATAAGAGCTAAATTCCAGGGAGAAGCTTGTCAGTGTAACGTGGCACTGACGGGCTCAATCGCCGCAACCCAGCTTTCCCAGGATCCTGAATGGAATACACTGTCAGTGTATTCCCGTATACCCGATATATACCCCGATACCCGTTCCAACGGTGTGCCCCCCCACCTTCACCCCAGAAATACCCTGCAAGTCCCCTAGCAATAGAATTGGGGCTATATACACCCACAATTTTTACTACTGGTATACAGTGCCATTGTCTGACTGGGAATTCAAAGAATATATTGGGAATACAAATACCCTCATTTCTTGCTACTGCCATATAGTGCCAGTTTCTGACTGGTAATTCAAAGAATATATTGGGGTTACGTGCACCCACAATTTTTACTACTGGTATACAGTGCCATTGTTTGACTGGGAATTCAAAGAGTATATTGGGAATACAAATACCCTCATTTCTTGCTACTGCCATATAGTGCCAGTTTCTGACTGGGAATTCAAAGAATATATTGGGGTTACGTGCACCCACAATTTTTACTACTGGTATACAGTGCCATTGTCTGACTGGGAATTCAAAGAATATATTGGGGTTATAAATACCCTCATTTCTTGCTACTGCCATATAGTGCCAGTTTCTGACTGGTAATTCAAAGAATATATTGGGGTTACGTGCACCCACAATTTTTACTACTGGTATACAGTGCCATTGTCTGACTGGGAATTCAAAGAATATATTGGGGTTATAAATACCCTCATTTCTTGCTACTGCCATATAGTGCCAGTTTCTGACTGGTAATTCAAAGAATATATTGGGGTTACGTGCACCCACAATTTTTACTACTGGTATACAGTGCCATTGTCTGACTGGGAATTCAAAGAGTATATTGGGAATACAAATACCCTCATTTCTTGCTACTGCCATATAGTGCCAGTTTCTGACTGGGAATTCAAAGAATATATTGGGGTTACGTGCACCCACAATTTTTACTACTGGTATACAGTGCCATTGTCTGACTGGGAATTCAAAGAATATATTGGGGTTATAAATACCCTCATTTCTTGCTACTGCCATATAGTGCCAGTTTCTGACTGGTAATTCAAAGAATATATTGGGGTTACGTGCACCCACAATTTTTACTACTGGTATACAGTGCCATTGTCTGACTGGGAATTCAAAGAGTATATTGGGAATACAAATACCCTCATTTCTTGCTACTGCCATATAGTGCCAGTGTCTGACTGGGAATTCAAAGAATATATTGGGGTTACGTGCACCCACAATTTTTACTACTGGTATACAGTGCCAATTTCTAACTAGGAATTCAAAATGCGCAAGGCTCCCGGAAAGGGACGTGGACGAGGCCGTGGGCGAGGTCGGGGGAATGGTTCTGGGGAGCAAGGTAGCAGTGAAGCCACAGGGCGTCCCGTGCCTACTCCTGTGGGGCAGCAAGCATTGCGCCACTCCACAGTGCCAGGGTTGCTTGCCACATTAACTAAACTGCAGGGTACAAACCTTAGTAGGCCCGAGAACCAGGAACAGGTCTTGCAATGGCTGTCAGAGAACGCTTACAGCACATTGTCCAGCAGCCAGTCAGACTCTGCCTCCTCTCCTCCTATTACCCAACAGTCTTGTCTTCCTTCCTCCCAAAATTCCGAAGCTTTACAGAACAATAACCCAAACTGTCCCTGCTCCCCAGAGCTGTTCTCCGCTCCTTTCATTGTCCCTCAACCTGCCTCTCCACGTCACGATTCCACGAACCTAACAGAGGAGCATCTGTGTCCAGATGCTCAAACACTAGAGTCTCCTCCATCTCCGTTCGATTTGGTGGTGGATGACCAGCAACCCACCCTCATCGACGATGATGTGACGCAGTTGCCGTCAGGGCATCCAGTTGACCGGCGCATTGTGCGGGAGGAGGAGATGAGACAGGAGTTGGAAGAGGAAGTGGTGGATGATGAGGACACTGACCCGACCTGGACAGGGGGGATGTCAAGCGGGGAAAGTAGTGTGGATGTTGAGGCAGGTGCAGCACCAAAAAGGGTAGCTAGAGGCAGAGGCAGAGGTCAGCAGCTTAGGCGAAGCCAGGCCACACCCGGAATCTCCCAAGATGTTCCAGTTCGTACCCAGCCCCGAAAAACTCCCACCTCGAGGGCACGTTTCTCGAAGGTGTGGAGTTTTTTCAAGGAATGCGCCGAGGACAGATATAGTGTTGTCTGCACAATTTGCCTCTCGAAATTGATTAGGGGCTCTGAGAAGAGCAACCTGTCCACCACTTCAATGCGCCGTCATTTGGAATCCAAGCACTGGAATCAGTGGCAGGCAGCAACGGCAGGACAAAGGCCGCCTGCCGTTCACGCCACTGCCACTGCCTCTGCCACTGCCTCTGCTGACTGTGCTGGCGATGCACTCCAGAGGACGAGCCAGGACACCACTTCATCTGCCTCCGCCACTTTGTTGACTTCTACCTCATCCTCCCCTGGTCCTGTCTTATCTCCTTCTCCTGCACCATCAAAGGCACCATCAGGCGTTTCTTTACAACAACCCACCATCTCTCAGACATTGGAGCGGCGGCAGAAATACACTGCTAACCACCCACACGCGCAAGCCTTGAACGCCAACATCGCTAAACTGCTGGCCCAGGAGATGTTGGCGTTCCGGCTTGTTGAAACTCCCGCCTTCCTGGACCTGATGGCAACTGCGGCACCTCGCTATGCCGTCCCTAGCCGTCACTACTTCTCCCGGTGTGCCGTCCCCGCCTTGCACCAGCACGTGTCACTCAACATCAGGCGGGCCCTTAGTTCCGCGCTTTGCACAAAGGTCCACTTGACCACCGACGCGTGGACAAGTGCATGCGGACAGGGACGCTACATTTCACTGACGGCACACTGGGTGAATGTAGTTGAGGCTGGGACTGCTTCCCAAACTGGCCCGGTGTACCTCGTCTCCCCGCCTAACATTCCTGGCAGGGACACGAGAAGAACACCCCCCTCCTCCTCCTCCTCTACCGCCTCCTCCTCCGCCACCGCCTCCTCCTCCGCCACCGCCTCCTCCTCCGCTGTTAGATTGACCCCAGCTACGAGTTGGAAACGTTGCAGCACTGGCGTTGGTAGACGTCAGCAGGCTGTGCTGAAGCTGATCAGCTTGGGGGACAGACAGCACACTGCCTCCGAGGTGAGGGATGCCCTCCTCGATGAGACGGCAATATGGTTTGAGCCGCTGCACCTGGGCCCAGGCATGGTCGTTTGTGATAACGGCCGGAACCTGGTAGCAGCTCTGGAGCTTGCCGGACTCCAACATGTTCCATGCCTGGCCCACGTCTTCAACCTAGTGGTGCAACGTTTCCTAAAGAGCTACCCCAATGTTCCAGAGCTACTGGTGAAAGTGCGGCGCATGTGCGCCCACTTTCGCAAGTCGACAGTAGCCGCTGCTAGCTTAAAATCTCTCCAGCAACGCCTGCATGTGCCACAACACCGGCTTTTGTGCGACGTCCCCACACGCTGGAACTCAACGTTTCAGATGTTGAATAGAGTGGTTGAGCAGCAGAGACCTTTGATGGAATACCAGCTACAAAACCCTAGGGTGCCACAAAGTCAGCTGCCTCAGTTTCACATCCATGAGTGGCCATGGATGAGAGACCTTTGTGACATCCTACGGGTGTTTGAGGAGTCCACAAGGAGGGTGAGCTCTGAGGATGCGATGGTGAGCCTTACAATCCCGCTCTTGTGTGTTCTGAGAGAATCCCTGATTGACATCAGGGATAACTCAGATCACACAGAGGAGTTAGGGATAGCATCCGATCCGTCACAGCTGGAGAGTAGGTCCACACATCTGTCCGCTTCACTGCGTTTAATGGAGGAGGAGGAGGAGGAGGAGGAGGAAGAAGAGTTGTCCGATGATGTGATGGTGATACAGGAGGCTTCCGGGCAACTTCGAATCGTCCCATTGTTGCAGCGCGGATGGGTAGACATGGAGGATGAGGAGGAAATGGAGATTGAACTTTCCGGTGGGGCCAGAGGAGTCATGCCAACTAACACTGTGGCAGACATGGCTGAGTTCATGTTGGGGTGCTTTACAACCGACAAGCGTATTGTCAAAATCATGGAGGACAACCAGTACTGGATCTTTGCTATCCTTGACCCCCGGTATAAAAACAACATCTCGTCTTTTATTCCGGTAGAGGGGAGGGCCAATCGCATCAATGCTTGCCACAGGCAATTGGTGCAGAATATGATGGAGATGTTTCCAGCATGTGACGTTGGCGGCAGGGAGGGCAGTTCCTCCAGTAGGCAACCAAGTTCTCACCGGTCCACACAAACGAGGGGCACACTGTCTAAGGTCTGGGACACCTTGATGGCACCCCCTCGCCAAAGTGCCGCCACGGAGGGTCCTAGTGTCACCAGGCGTGAGAAGTATAGGCGCATGTTGCGGGAATACCTTTCCGACCACAGCCCTGTCCTCTCCGACCCCTCTGCGCCCTACACGTATTGGGTGTCGAAGTTGGACCTGTGGCTTGAACTTGCCCTATATGCCTTGGAGGTGCTGTCCTGTCGCCAGCGTCCTATCTGAGAGGGTGTTCAGTGCAGCCGGTGGCATCATCACTGACAAGCGCACCCGTCTGTCAGCTGAGAGTGCCGACCGGCTCACTTTGATAAAAATGAACCACCACTGGATAGAGCCTTCATTTTTGTGCCCACCTGTGTAAAGCACCCCAACATGAAACTCCATGTCTGTACTCAACCTCTCCAATTCCTCCGCATCCTCATACTCATCCACCATAAGCGTTGCACAATTCTGCTAATACTAGGCTCCCTCCAACATGATTTCCCCCAACTCTGCTGGTTAGAGGCTCCCTCCACCCTGATTTCCACCAACTCTGCTGGTTAGAGGCTCCCTCCACCCTGCTTTCCCACAACTCTGCTGGTTAGAGGCTCCTTCCACCATGAATTTGCCCAAACTGGGCTGTTTAGAGGCTCCCTCCACCATGAATTGGTCCAAACTGGGCTGGTTAGAGGCTCCCTCCACCATTAATTGGTCCAAACTGGGCTGGTTAGAGGCTCCCTCCACCATGAATTTGCCCAAACTGGGCTGTTTAGAGGCTCCCTCCACCATGAATTGGTCCAAACTGGGTTTTTTAGAGGCTCCCTCCACCATGAATTGGTCCAAACTGGGCTGGTTAGAGGCTCCCTCCACCATGAATTGGTCCAAACTGGGCTGGTTAGAGGCTCCCTCCACCATTAATTGGTCCAAACTGGGCTGGTTAGAGGCTCCCTCCACCATTAATTGGTCCAAACTGGGCTGGTTAGAGGCTCCCTCCACCATGAATTTGCCCAAACTGGGCTGTTTAGAGGCTCCCTCCACCATGAATTGGTCCAAACTGGGTTTTTTAGAGGCTCCCTCCACCATGAATTGGTCCAAACTGGGCTGGTTAGAGGCTCCCTCCACCATGAATTGGTCCAAACTGGGGTGGTTAGAGGCTCCCTCCACCATGAATTGGTCCAAACTGGGTTTTTTAGAGGCTCCCTCCACCATGAATTTGCCCAAACTGGGCTGTTTAGAGGCTCCCTCCACCATGAATTGGTCCAAACTGGGCTGGTTAGAGGCTCCCTCCACCATGAATTTCCCAAAACTTGGCTGTTTAGAGGCTCCCTCCACCATTAATTGGTCCAAACTGGGCTGGTTAGAGGCTCCCTCCACCATGAATTGGTCCAAACTGGGGTTTTTAGAGGCTCCCTCCACCATGAATTGGTCCAAACTTGGCTGTTTAGAGGCTCCCTCCACCATGAATTGGTCCAAACTGGGGTGGTTAGAGGCTCCCTCCACCATTAATTGGTCCAAACTGGGCTGGTTAGAGGCTCCCTCCACCATTAATTGGTCCAAACTGGGCTGGTTAGAGGCTCCCTCCACCATGAATTTGCCCAAACTGGGCTGTTTAGAGGCTCCCTCCACCATGAATTTGCCCAAACTGGGCTGGTTAGAGGCTCCCTCCACCATGAATTGGTCCAAACGGGTTTTTAGAGGCTCCCTTCACCATGAATTGGTCCAAACTTGGCTGTTTAGAGGCTCCCTCCACCATGAATTGGTCCAAACTGGGGTGGTTAGAGGCTCCCTCCACCATTAATTGGTCCAAACTGGGCTGGTTAGAGGCTCCCTCCACCATTAATTGGTCCAAACTGGGCTGGTTAGAGGCTCCCTCCACCATGAATTTGCCCAAACTGGGCTGTTTAGAGGCTCCCTCCACCATGAATTGGTCCAAACTGGGTTTTTTAGAGGCTCCCTCCACCATGAATTGGTCCAAACTGGGCTGGTTAGAGGCTCCCTCCACCATGAATTGGTCCAAACTGGGGTGGTTAGAGGCTCCCTCCACCATTAATTGGTCCAAACTGGGCTGGTTAGAGGCTCCCTCCACCATGAATTTGCCCAAACTGGGCTGGTTAGAGGCTCCCTCCACCATGAATTGGTCCAAACTGGGTTTTTTAGAGGCTCCCTCCACCATGAATTTGCCCAAACTGGGCTGGTTAGAGGCTCCCTCCACCATGAATTGGTCCAAACTGGGGTTTTTAGAGGCTCCCTCCACCATGAATTTGCCCAAACTCTGCTGGTTAGAGGCTCAATCCACCCTGATTTTCAAAACAAATGTTGGTGCCAACCTCAACTTACTACAAGGGCCAAATTCACTGCTGGTGACAAGCTCTCCTCACTGCAAGTGCCAAATACACATGTTTCAAGGTGTTTTCCTACTGTCAGAGAGGTGGTATTGAGTGTGTAAAGTGTGTAGTTGTTAGGCTGTGATGTTGGGGTAATAGAGGGTCTTTGGTGTGTTAGATGCCCCCAGACATGCTTCCCCTGCTGTCCCAGTGTCATTCCAGAGGTGTTGGCATCATTTCCTGGGGTGTCATAGTGGACTTGGTGACCCTCCAGACACGGATTTGGGTTTCCCCCTTAACGAGTATCTGTTCCCCATAGACTATAATGGGGTTCGAAACCCGTTCGAACACACGAACATTGAGCGGCTGTTCGAATCGAATTTCGAACCTCGAACATTTTAGTGTTCGCTCATCTCTAGTAAAGACGTCTTATCCAGCGTTACTTAACAATAGAACTCTAAGGATCAGTGTTAGTGTGATAGCGAACATCTGCCTTATCCTCTATGGTCAGCAGTAAGGAGAACCTATATGCAGAAATTCACAGCTCATAAAGTTACGTACTAATGTAAAACTTCTAATCTGAAAAAGTAACCAGACAAAAGTCTTAAAGATTCTTTCAAGTCTGCAATAGCTAGTCTGTCCTGACCTTGCTCCTTCAATAATAATGCAATAGAAAATTTTATTTTCCAATAACATGTTGGTACTCTGTGTGACCAATATGGTCAAGAATTCAGACTCCAGTATGGGGGAAATGGTAGTATGGGATTGCTCCTAGAGTAGGTCATGCCACAGTTTTGGATCTTGGGCAGAGCCAACTGCACATGCTGTAAGTGGTCATTTTTTTGGAGCCGCTTACACAGTAAGCTGGGGTAAGCGGCCACAAAAAAAATGGCTGCACGCATGTGTAGTCGACTCTGCTCAAGTCTTGATGGCAGAGCCGACTGCGCATGCATAGAAGTTTGAACCCAGCTCCGGAAGAAGACGTGCAGAGAGGCCATTCCTGAAGAAGGTGAAGGTGGCGCTGGAGATTTCTCTCACAGCATTGGGGACGACCCCAGTGCTGTTTGGTCGCTGGGGACCGCCCTCAGTGCTGCAAGAGAACTCATTTGCATACAGATGAAAACCAAGGTTTTTACTGAACGGTGGCGCAGAGAAGACATCTAAAGGTAGGGGGAAAACAGTTCTTAAGGCTATTCCTATGTGTGATCGAGAAAAAAAAAAAATGTGATTTTAAATGATAGAATCCCTTTAAGTTAGGAAAGCTTAATAAAAGGTAAATTTATCCTTGGTCCTAATTTATGTATTTCAACATAAACCAAAAATCATTAAACTTAAGGTCAGGTTATTACTTTCGTCCTGAGAGAAGTATATGGGAGAAAGAAGATAAACATTGTGATATATAGGTTTATACTGAATTAATGGGAGCATGTTGTCAAAAGCAGCATAAATGTTGATAGGACTCCCAAGAAAGGCAATGAGAGTCCTGCTTACCTCACCCACCAACAATGATTGACCGCTCTCCTTGTATCAGTGTTGTCAATCTATTGGTGTGTGTAGAATAAGGCTAGGTTCACATCTGCGTTCGGGTTTCTTTCACTTGGTGACTCCCCAAAGAGAAACTTAATCTGTTTAAAAGAGAGATTCCTGCGGAAACACGCAGACCCCATATACTATAATGGGGTCCATGTGGTTTCCGCCTGAAAAGGGCAAAAAAAATGGGCTGCTTGCAGCACTTTACTCTCCTCATTTTTCAAGTGGATGACCCATATGGAGAGCCAACGATGGTGCGAACTCCATCTAATTAGGACTCTGTCTGTGTTAGGAGTCCTGTTAGGATTTACTCTCCTTTTTATACAGAAACCCCCGCTTCAGATCTTATAAACCTATATACCATAGAGCTTAGCTGCTCCCGTTATATCATATCCCTGACAGCTAAAATGATGGAGAAAATTCTCCTCTCCATTATACCAGTCATTTCTCTAAGCTTTTCTAAGTGTATCCCATATACAGCCTGAGGACATTATTATAGTAAATCCCTGCAAAAAAACTTCCAGTTACAAAATCTAATAACAGATTTATCAGAAAATCCCACAACAAGTGAAGACCAATTATTAATGAGGCTGGAAAACCTCAGTGTGTAGGATTTCATAATGATATTTTCTGTACATGTAAAACAGGGTATACAAATAATGATTTTCCTTTGAATCCCAAGCCTTGTATTTCGTGAAGCCTTTGCTCCATATTTCGGTTTTAACACCCCCACGATACATCTAATGCGATGAGATGTGACTTAATATGCGCTAATTAGAGTGTTTCCCGCCGGCTGTCAGTGCCTCGGCCTCCACCTCCTGACACCACCCCGGCCCTCTAGGCCTGTTGTTGCTCCCTGCTTGGAGTGATAAAGAATTAAACTGTCAAACAAACATTGCCTGTGTTTCATAGGTCAGCTTAGGAAATATCCTGTCTCTGTCCCTGATCAGGAATTGTTTTAGAAATCGTCTTATATTTTGCTGGCCAACTGATCTGGCGAGTTGAGATAACAGGACAGTCTCCACCTAAGCAAATAGCCAATCTACACTTATCGTGGATTTGGTTGTGCAGCATGTTATATGCCTGTCTGGTGTGGTCTTATATGACGTATTGACTATTTTACATATTATATACAATTTATTGTATTACTATATGCATTATCTAAATACTGGGAACCTCAAATGTTAATTGCTTTTATTCTTTTTTTTTATTATTGTAATGATTTTTTCACATTTTCTAAATTTTAGACTTACCGTATCTTTCGGACTATAAGACGCACCTAGGTTTTAGAGGAGGAAAATAGGGAAAAAAAATTTTGAAGCAAAAAATGGTAAAATATTTAATATATGGGAGTTGTAGTTTTGCAACAGCTGCAAGGCCACATTGACAGGTGACCCTGCAGCTGTACGGGGACGCATAGAGTGTTTTTTTTTGCGGGGCCAGAAGTACTTTTTAGTTATACCATTTTGGGGAATATCTATTGCTTAGATCACCTTGTATTGAAAAAAAACCCGGTGGTTTATGACATATGATTTTCTACTTTTATATATATATTCTAGGGACAGGAGGTGATTTAGAACTTTTATTTATTTTATATTTTTAAAGCTTTTTTTTTTTTTTTTTTTTTTTACTATTTTATTCCCCCCCGGGGGCTTGAACCTGCGGTCGCTTGATTGCAAGTCCCATAGACGGCAATACAACTGTATTGCCGTCTATGGGACATTCTGTCTATTAGTATTACAGCTGGTCATAGAGACCAGCCGCAATACTAATATAGCCGTGACAGGCCTGGGAGCCTCATTAGGCTCCCGGCTCTCACCCGAACAGGTCGGCTCCTGCGATATCGCCGCGCAGAAGCCGGCCTGCAACTTCACAGGTATGGGGCCGGTGGGGACCGGCCCCGGGGGAGAAGGGGCTACCCATACTGACCCGGCATCCGCTGTACTAGAGAGGCGGATGCCGGCACGGGATAGACGCCGGGGCCTGAGACATCGCTGCGCTCCTCTGCCCTGCATGAAGCCAGCAGCGGGGGGACGGAGGAGCGGAATAGCATCACTCCTCCCGCTGCTGGCTTCATGCAGGGCAGAGGAACGCAGCGATGTCTCAGGCCCCGGCACCTGTGCCGGCGTCTATCCCTTTCCGGCATTCGCCTCTCTATTACGGCGGGTGCCAGGTGCTACATTCAGACTATAAGACGCACCCTTCTTTTCCCCAAAAATTTTGGGGAAAAAAAGTGCGTCTTATAGTCCGAAAAATATGGTATTTTATATTTTTCTATTTTCATGTCATTTTTCTGATATTTAGTTTAGTGATTAACTAACAGATTGGCATGACAGTAATTTTCCCTTGTCAGTGTAATAAGACATCATCAATAATTGCAAAATGCATTGTGGAAATTAAGTTAACGGAACCCCACTTTCCCCAGTCCCACAGGCACGATGTGTTGGGGTTACCCTAGACTCCGATCTATCCTTCAAGTCACACGTTCAAACCCTCAACACTTCCTGCCGCCTCTAGCTCAAGAACATCCATTGAATCCACTCCTTCCTCACCCCTGAAACTACCAAGATGATTGTCCAAGCCCTCAATCTCCCGCTTAGACTACTGCAACACCCTTCTCCATGGACTCCCAGCTAACACCCTCGCCCCCCTCCAGTCCACCTTAAACTGCGCTGCCCGCTTAATTCACCTCACCACTCGATCTTCATTGGCTGCTCCCCTCTGACAGTCCCTTCACTGGTTACCCATAGTCCAGCGAATTGAGTTCAAGCTACTAACGCTAACATACAAAGCCATCCACAACCTGTACCCTCCATATATCTCTGAACTAATCTCCCGCTACCTGCCCACACGTAACCTCAGATCCTCCAATGACCTCCTACTCCGCTCTGTTCTCATCCGCTCCTCACACAACCGCCTCCAAGATTTCTCCCGTGCATCCCCCATACTCTGGAACTCCTTACCACGACACATAAGACTGATCCCCACAATCACAGGATTCAAGAAGGCCCTGAAGACTCACCTATTCAGGAAGGCCTACAAACTCCAATAACACCATCACCACACCACCATCTGAATGGTCTCCCCCTCTCTTTCTGTCTCTACCCCCTTCCCTCATAGATTGTAAGCCCTCATGGGCAGGGCCCTCAACCCCACTGTGCCAGTTGGTCACTGTTAGTATTATATCTACCTGTATATTTTGTGTACTGTATGTAACCCCGAAATGTAAAGAACCATGGAATTAATGGTGCTATATAAACAAATAAAAAATAAAATAACAACAACAACAACAGCAACTAGATACTAATTATTGGGGTTGAACGATTAGGATCGGAAAAGATCAGATTCCGATCGTGTAAATTTTGCAATCGGAATTCTGATCCCAATCTTTTCCGGTGGGATCGAGGTCAGAGGTCATCTCAAGATCGACTCAACCCTATTCATGTATATATTATTAATAGGGTTGAGCGATCGGGAAAGATCGAGCAAATTTCACGATCAGCTGGAAAGTGATCGGAAATCGGATTATAAAATAGATCTTGAAGTTTCAAGATTGGCACAACCCTACTAATTATTCATACATAAAGTTAGTGCTGTTATTTTTATGCTATTGCATTCACTACTATACAATATGAGGTCAGAGGGGCAGTAGGAGTGGCTCACGGGAAATCACTGGGTTCAGTGAGTTTAGAAGGTGATGTATTGTATTATGTATTATTATATGTAATGTGTCTTAGATATAGTCTGCAGAAGATCTTTGTGCCTATGGTTCTTTGTTATGTGCTCCTCAAAGTATTGAAAAATATATCTGGTGGAGCCTTGGGGGGGGGGGGGTGGCGGGGGTTCTCATTTGCGCCCACTCTCCAGTTTGTGTATTCCGCCGGGTTTCCGTCTTCAGCCCCAGTGAAACTGGACGGGAGACAGAAACCCGGTGGTCAGTTTTAAAACCCATTCACTTGAATGCGTTTGTAAAAGTGACTGCCCGTGTCCACCTGCTGCGTGTCCGCGGGGAAACCAGTTTTTTTTAGCCGGATACAAAGTATGCAGGACTTTGTGTCTGGTTAAAAAAAAAAAAAAAAACAGGCAAGATAGGTCATCTCGCTTCTTTTTTCCACTACTAGATAGCAGGAAAAAAAAAAAAAAAAAAAAAAAAGCGAGCGGCTCCTAATGAAGTCAATGGTAGCGATTTTTTTCAGGCAGATTTTAAGGCTGATTCCACGTCAAAATCCACCTGCAAAAAACTCTGTGTGAATATACCCTTAATGGGTTCAATATCTGATGTGAGTTATAGCTGGGATCTACACTAGCCCCTGGCTGGAATCAATTTCAATTCTGGTACACAGGCCCTCCAAAAATATTAAGAGACCAGAACTTCCTAATAATTCTGTAGCATCTACCACCAATGGGAAACCAGAAGTCTTAAAGGAAACTTATTTTGATTGGGACCACTAAATGATCAGCCTACCATTAAGTAAAGAGAGTTAGGGTACTTCCAGTGCTCTGTATCCTATATTGGTTTCCACTTAGAATTCCAAACTTGAAGATGTTTGATGTACACTGAGATAAGTCAGTTGATGGACTCTGAGGGTAAGTTCACAAGGAGTTTTTTGATCAGGATTATGAGGCCATATCCGCCTCAAAATCCTGACCAAAAAGACGGCTCCCTTTGAAATCAATGGGAGCCGATCAGGTCTTTTCCGGGAGCCGGTTTGTTCCGGCTCCTGGAAAAAGCAGCAAAATGCGCATTCTTCAGGCTGTTTGGCCTCACAATTCGGCCTGAAGACACTCCCTCTTCCTGACTAGACCCATTCATTGGGCCTAATCCAGAGCGGAGTGTGCGACTGGATACCGGTGCAGTGTACGGCATCCAGTTTCGGCTACCTGAGCAAATGCCGGAGTCCCTCAGCAGACTCATCTCAGTGGGCATACAGTAATGCATATTGGAGTCCTAAGGATACTAGTGGTGAACAGTGGCATGATGTAGAGATTCGGGAACCGATGCCCCAGCTGCTTATATACATGCAGGCAGTTTTGTGATTCCAAATAACCCGAGACATTCCCTTTAATAAATTCACCACATATTCACTGGGTCCACATGTTCAGGTATAACAAATGGTAGAATTTGTTGGCTCCTTATACAAACGATCACAGAATTGAAGTACATACATTGGTTTGCTACTGGTACTTTTCGCTTTCTCCCTTATTTACAAGATTCCTTTATAATTTAGTCCTTTCTTAGCTATTCTTTGTCCCCCTCCCCATTTGTCAGTAGAGCTCATCACTAAAG
This sequence comes from Leptodactylus fuscus, assembly GCF_031893055.1. NCBI lineage: Eukaryota > Metazoa > Chordata > Amphibia > Anura > Leptodactylidae > Leptodactylus > Leptodactylus fuscus. Next base: position 45,148,094 of record NC_134274.1, read on the forward strand.
GAGTTTGTCAAAAGTTCTTCTGTATTTTTCAAAGTATGGCTTAAACCCCAGAGAACACTGAATTTTCTATATATATGTAGAAGCAGTGCAGAAATGCTCTTCTTTTTCATCTGAGAAAAGGATCTTTTCGCATTCTGTGACATCCCCAGGAGACGGAAGAAAAAATCAAAGGGAATTAGAGAAACTTGCTCTTGTCTATTTGGCTTGGTAATGTCTTGTCTTAGCTTCAGATTTCAAAAGAAACAAAAATACATACTCTAGGAAAACTGTCAGAATCTACAAATTTTGTCAGACCCTTCACTACATTACCTTGGTATCTTATTGTTTGAATATATGTTTTACGTGTGGCAAGTAGAACGAATGTGTGTTTTTTGTTTTTTTAAATGTAGATTGTGAGCCCTACATAGAGCTCACAATGTACATTTTTCCCTATCAGTATGTCTTTTTGGAATATGGGATGGAAATCCATGCAAACATGGGCAGAACATATAAACTCCTTGCAGATGGTTTTTTGCCCATGGCAGGATTTGAACACCTGGGCTCCGGTGCTGCAAGGCTGCAGTGCTAACCATGTGGCCCCGATGTGTGTTAACATATAAGATGGGATATAACCGGGATTGGGCCGGGATCGGCAAGTGACATCGCGGGCCTCACAAATACTATCATTATACTCGGGGGTCTTTGCAGACCCCCCCCCCCCCCCGAGTGTAATGATCAGCGGACTGGGAGAGGTAAGGGAACATAAAAAAATACTGTTAATTACCGCTCCACGATCCTGCCAGGCCTCATTCATTCTTGTCTGACGTCACATGAACCCGGTCTGCAGGGCTTAGGGACATAATACAGTGCAGAGGAGGAGGTCGGTTCAGGTCTTCGGCATCAGTGTTGGTTGTGGGGGGGGCCATGTCAAAAGTTTGCCACGGGGCCCCTCCATTTCTAGTTACACCACTGATAGGAAGCCCTGATCCCTTCTGCTCAATCCACTCCTGTTGGCATTTCCACAAATGTGGGGCTTTACCTTTAGGTTGTGAAAACACAATTTTTTACAGTACCTGCAAAGTGGATGGCATTCTGTTTAATCCCATCCACACATATCTTTTATTTATATAGCATAAAATATCAGCCTATTAGATTGCTTTATACATATCTCTCACCAAGGCTTAAAAGGAATGTCTTGTGTAAGTAATTTCAGTTTCATGTTTAATTTGTATAATATTAAGTATTTAGGAAAGAAATTATGGCACTCGTATAAAAATATATATATATATATATATATATATGCCCATTTTTGTTAAGCTTCTTATGGGCAGCTTTTCATGCTATAGTGTTGCGGAGTTAAGTGGGAGGATAACACAAGTGTGAACCTAGCGGGACACCTGACCAACGGCATAGTCCATTTTGTAAAAAGAATATTGGATTCCTACTAATTTTATAAAAATATGGAAATTAAGAAACAAATACTGTGACCTAATGCATCAAATGAGAATACCCAACTCAATATTATACATTTAAAATCCGTTGCACAAAAATTCAGAACCAAAATCAGTTTACTCAAAAACAATCAATTAAATTACTCATTAGTTTGTATTCACTTAGAGGTTTCCTCGTTGGTGGCATACATTTTCAATATTTGTTTCTTCCAGACAATATCAACTCAATACCCAAGCCAAAGCTGTGCAATATATGTGAATATATTCATGTTTACTCTTCCACATGTCTGTAACACATAAATAACACAGTCTTATTGTGCAATCACAGAGATGTGCAATTCTACTTCATAATGGGCTAAGCCCCTAAAATCTGTTCTCTTAAGCTGAAATATTGTAATTATTCAAGAGATATGAATAAGCTAATTGCCATGTAGTTTAATTGCTAGAGATTGGGTTCATTGAATGGAGTTTTTCTCAGTACTTATTCATTACAGCTATGTTTTTGCATTGGTATCCTGAGCTACACTGAAATTAATCTTCTCTGGAGCTTTCTGTTCACAACAAAAATACAATCATAGGCAACCAATTTCAGATTGTGACCCCCAGGAAGATCAGCTGGCACCCCAGTAAACAACAACAATATAGATACTTGTTAGCACAGGTATATTTCATGTTTGTTTGTGTAGTGGCCCCATAAGAATTGCCCAGTTTTGCACTGGTGTATTTTTTATGTTGTTTGTGTCTGTCCACAAGTGTCACGTAATCATGTTTATTTCAGTTTGGATATCAGTGAAAAACTTGTGATTGGTTGTTATGGATACCCGGAGTAAAGCCGTGTGTATGTGACCTTGTTTAACAGTGTCATCCACAGAGCCCTGTCTCCTTAAATCTGACATACAGCAGTGAAGAAAAATGGCTGGGTTGTAATGGAAATCTGGAGTAAAGCTCTGATGTGTGATGGTGTGTGCTGGATGTGATGTTGTTATAAGTATATTCTGTATGTTCTTTGCTGCTTACTCATTTTGCTTTGTCTGCCTAGCAACTGTGAGGTAGGAAGGGCTGAGTTAGGAGGAGGAAGTGCTAGACAGAGAGCCTTGGAGGAAGCATGAAATAAAGAGTACTAATCCATAAAAATCATTATTGCATAGTGGACTTATTCCAGGTGACCTGCATCCTCACTACAACACTACAATTGGTGACGTTCTCCTGATGTGTGATAGCGTGTGTTAAGCTGTGTATCTAATCCTCTGATGTGTGAACTGTGTATCTAATCCTCTGATGTGTGTATCTCAGTTTGGATATCAGTTATGAAAACCAGAGTAATGCTGTGTGCATGTGGAGTGACCATGTGAGTATGAGTGAAAGACTTGCAGGTTTGTATTGGATAATGCGGTTCATTGTTTTGGGAATACGGTATCTCAGGAATGGTACATCGGAGAAAGTTGAGACCTGGTCTAAAACCTTCCCGGACACCTGATGTATCCGTGTGCATAATTTGATGAAGATTGGTCGGTCGGTCGGTCGGTCGGTCGGTCGGTCGGTCGGTCGGTCGAGAGAGAGAGAGAGAATATATGTGCATAGAAACAAAAAATAGATACTAGTGCATCGCTTTTATACAACACATGAGAAAATTTACTGTAGTTTTGTGTGCAATGTCTTTGTCATGGGAAAGCTTCAGACTCAAAGGGACATTGTGTCTTATGGGAGTTATTAGCTTTTCTCTTTTTTCTTTGATTAAAGTCCTAAGCTCTCTATGTTTCTCTATCAGACCCAGAACATCAAAATTACTTATTCAAGTAATTTCACTTTATTTCCTGACATAGCTCACTTCTACCTTCTAGCAAATTCAATATTCTTCTCTCCATTAGAGATGAGCGAACACTAAAATGTTCGAGGTTTGAAATTCGATTCGAACAGCCGCTCAATGTTCGTGTGTTCGAACGGGTTTCAAACCCCATTATAGTCTATGGGGAACAGATACTCGTTAAGGGGGAAACCCAAATCCGTGTCTGGAGGGTCACCAAGTCCACTATGACACCCCAGGAAATGATGCCAACACCTCTGGAATGACACTGGGACAGCAGGGGAAGCATGTCTGGGGGCATCTAACACACCAAAGACCCTCTATTACCCCAACATCACTGCCTAACAACTACACACTTTCCACATTCAAAAAAACCTCTATCAAAGTGGGAAAATACCTGGAAACCTTCTTTACTCCCCAAATGGATGGACACAAACCCCAATTTAAGCTCAACAAACAGTAACAACCACCCCTTTAAATCACGTTCCCCATGACAACCACAAATGGAATAGGCAATGGGAATTCCAAAAGCCCTCACCCTTAACTGTCATTTTGAGTGTGTGTGTGTGTGTGTGTGTGTGTGTGTGTGTGTGTGTGTGTGTGTGTGTGTGTGTGTGTGTGTGTGTTGTGGTAAGACCTTCCAAAATTCACTTTTCTAGCCCTTAACATGAGCCCTTCCAAACAAAGTTACAGGACCTTAAGCTGAGCTACCAGCAGAGATTGAGGCCCTTGGCATGAGTAGAGCCTTGCACCAGCAGTGTTTTTGGCACTTAGGGTGAGTTGAGCCTTGTACCAGCGTGTGTCCCTTAACATCAGGCGGGCCCTAAGTTCTGCGCTTTGCACAAAAGTTCCACATTAACTAGGCTGAATGGTACAAAGATTAGTAGGCCCGAGAACCAGGAACAGGTCTTGCAATGGCTGTCGGATAACGCTTAAAGCACATTGTCCACCAGCCAGTCAGCCTCTACCTCCTCTTACCCAACAGTCTTGTCCTCCTTCCACCCAAAATTCCCAATCTTCCCAGAACAATAACCCCAACTGTCCCTGCTCCCCAGAGCTGTTCTCCCTTCCTTTGACTGTACCGCAACCTGCCCCTCCATTTCGCGATTCCACGGACCTAACAGACGAGTATCTGTGTCCAGATGCTCAAACACTAGAGTCTCCTCCATCTCCGGTCGATTTGGTGGCGGATGACCAGCAACCCACCCTCATCGACGACGATGAGACGCAGTTGCTGTCAGGGCAGCCAGTTGACATGCGCATTGTGCAGGAGGAGGAGGTGAGACAGGAGTTGGAAGAGGAGGTGGTGGACGACGAGGACACCGACCCCACCTGGACAAGGCGGATGTCAAGCTGGGAAAGTAGTGTGGATGTTGAGGCAGGTGCAGCACCAAAAAGGGTAGCTAGAGGCAGAGACATGTCCAGAGGCAGAGGTCAGCTGCTTTGCCGAAGCCAGGCCAGACCCGGAATGTCCGAAGATGTTCCCTTTTGTACCCAGCCCAGAAAAACTCCCCCATCGAGGGCACGTTTCTTGAAGGTGTAGAGTTTTTTCAAGGAATGCGCCGAGGACAGATATAGTGTCGTCTACACAATTTGCCTCTCGAAATCGAGTAGGGGCCCTGAGAAGAGCAACCTGTCCACCACTTCAATGCACCGTCATTTGGAATCCAAGCAATGGAATCAGTGGCAGGCAGCAACGGCAGGACAAACGTCGCCCGCCGATCATGCCACTGCCTCTGCTCACAGTGTTGGCGATGCACTCCAGAGGACGAGCCAGGACATCACTTCATCTGCCTCCGCCACTTTGTTGACTTCTCCCTCATCCTCCCCTGTTTCTGTCTTATCTCCTTCTCCTGCACCATCAGGCGCTTCTTTACAACAACCCACCATCTCTCAGACATTGGAGCGCCGGCAGAAATACACCGCTAACCACCCACCCAAGCAAGCCTAGAACGCCAACATCGCTAAACTGCTGGCCCAGGAGAGGTTGGCGTTCCGGCTTGTTGAAACTCCCGCCTTCCGAGACCTGATGGCAACTGTGGCACCTCACTATGCCGTCCCTAGCCGTCTCAACTTCTCCCGGTGTGGCGTCCCCGCCTTGCACCAGCACGTGTCACTCAACATCAGGTGGGCCCTTAGTTCCGCGCTTTGCTGCAAGGTCCACTTGACCACCGACACTTGGACAAGCGCCTGTGGTCAGGGATGCTGTTTATCTTTAAGGACAGGCAGGGTGAATGTGGTGGAGTCTGGTCCCGGGGTGCAAACTGAGGTACCCTATCTCCTCTCGCAGGCCAAAATTCATGGCAGGAGTAGACTGAAACCCTACGACGCTGCAACCTCCACCACAGCTACTAGCGGCAAACGCTAAAACACTGGTGTGGGGAGACGTCAGCAGGCGGTGCTGAAGCTCATCAGCTTGGGGGACAGACAGCACAGTGCCTCCGAGGTCAGGGATGCCATCCTGGCTGAGATGGCATTTTTTTTTCCCTGCTACACCTGGGGCCTGGCATTTTTACGCCTGTGATAATGGCTGGAACCTGGTAGCGGCTCTGGAGCTTGCCAGCCTCCAACACGTTCCATGTTTGGCCCATGTCTAACCTAGTGGTGCAAAGTTTTTTTTAAAACATACCCAAATGTACCGAAGCTACTGTTGAAAATGCGGCGCTTGTGCGCCCACTTTTGCAAGTGCACAGGAGTCGCTGCTAGCCTAAAAACACTCTAGTAAGGCCTACATCTGTCCAAACACAGGCTGTTGTCCGTCATTCACACACGCTGAAACCCTACAATACCATATCTTGAGCAGGGTGTGTGAGCTGCACAGACCTTTGATGGAGTTCCATCTACAAAACCCAAGGGTTCCTCAAAGTCAGCTCCCAAAGTTTCTGCACCATGAGTTTCCAGGGGTGGCAGAGTTATGGCTAGGGGCAGAGGCATGGATAGGGATGATGTCTAGGGGCAAAAGCAGTGTGGATGTGGAGGCAATCTAAGCAGGAAAAACTGGGGGTACAAGCTAAGGCATGGACTGGGGTGATGTCTAGGGGCAAAAGCAGTGTGGATGTGGAGGCAATCTAAGCAGGAAAAACTGGGGGTACAAGCTAAGGCATGGACTGGGGTGATGTCTAGGGGCAAAAGCAGTGTGGATGTGGAGGCAAGCTAAGCAGGAAAAACTGGGGGTACAAGCTAAGGCATGGACTGGGGTGATGTCTAGGGGCAAAAGCAGTGTGGATGTGGAGGCAAGCTAAGCAGGAAAAACTGGGGGTACAAGCTAAGGCATGGACTGGGGTGATGTCTAGGGGCAAAAGCAGTGTGGATGTGGAGGCAAGCTAAGCAGGAAAAACTGGGGGTACAAGCTAAGGCATGGACTGGGGTGATGTCTAGGGGCAAAAGCAGTGTGGATGTGGAGGCAAGCTAAGCAGGAAAAACTGGGGGTACAAGCTAAGGCATGGACTGGGGTGATGTCTAGGGGCAAAAGCAGTGTGGATGTGGAGGCAAGCAAAGCAGGGAAAATGGTGGCTAGAGGCAAAGGGATGTCTATAGGCAGCAAGGGCAAAGATGCAAAACTCTCCCGTTTCAAGAATTTTCCTGACTTGTCTCCCCACAAAACATTCCTGGGAGGAGGGCTGAAACACCACCCTCCTCCTCCTCCGCTGTTAGATTGACCCCAGCTACGAGCTGAAAACGCTGCAACACTGGTGTGGGGAGACGTCAGCAGGCTGGGCTGAAGCTCATCAGCTTGGGAGACGGACAGCACACTGCCTCTGAGGTCAGGGATGCCATCCTGGATGAGATGGCAATTTGTTTATCCCCGCTGCCCCTGGGGCCAGGCTTTTTTGTCTTGTTGGAGGGCTCTGGAGCTTGCCAGCCTCCAACACGTTCCATGCCTGGCCCACGTGTTCAATGTAGTGGTGCAATGATTTTTAAAAACATACCCCAAATTAGCTGAGCTAAGGGTGAAAGTGCGGCACTTGGACACCCACTTTCCCAAGTCTACAGTACCTGGAGCTAGCCGCAATACACTCCAGCAAGGCCTACATCTGCCTGAAGCACCTACTGTTGTGCGAGGTCACCACACGCTCTAACCCTAGATACCGTATGTTCAGCATGGTGTGTGAGCAGCAGAGACCTTTGATGGAGTACCAGCTACAAAACCCAAGGGTTCCTTAGAGTCAGCTCCCTCACTTTCTGCACCATGATTTTCCATGGGTGGCAGACTTATGGCTAGAGGCACAGGCATGGATAGGGGTGATGTGTAGGGGCAAAAGCAGTGTGGATGTGGAGGCAAGCTAAGCAGCAAAAACTGGGGGTACAAGCAGCCGGTGGCATCATCACTGACAAGCACAGCTGTCTGTCAGCTGACAGGCTGACTTTCACCAAAATGAATAGACAATGGATAGACTCATCATATACATGTCAGTTACATGACAAATTTAGTGCAATTTGCAAGTCCAAGATGGGTTGGAGATCTGCAGAGAGGAATCTCACCACCTCTTGCGGGTGCCATCATTTGGAAGGCAAGCCCTGGGCTCAGTGGGTGAGAGCAAGCGCAGGATAATCGTCGTTTGGCCTGGCGTCCACTGCCTCTCCCACTGTTGACAGGGCTGGCGCTGCAGTCCAGACCAGCAGCCAGGACACCTCCACATCTGCCTCTGACACTTTGGGGAGTTCACCCTTATCCTCACCTTTTCCTGCCATTTCTCCTTTTGCCCGCGCCATCATGCGCCTCTTCCCAGCAACTCCCCATCTCCCAAGCCTTTCATTTCATGCTAAAGTACAGCGCAACCCACCCACATGCCCAAGGCTTCAACGGCCTCATCTCAAGAAATCTGGCCCAGGAGATGTTGGAATCCCGGCTGGGGGACACTCTGCCCTTTTTGGGCAGAGTGTCTACTGCGCCACCGCACTGTGCCGTCCACACCAGCACTTTCCCCCAAACATGAGGCGGTCCCTAAATTCAGCGCTTAGCCCTAAAGTTCCATGTGACCAGTTACGAATGGACAAGTGCATGCGGACAGGGACGCTACCTTTCAATTTGGGCACAGTGGTTGAATGTAGTTGAGGCGTGGACCGGGTCACAAAATGTGGTGGCCTGACTTGTCTCCCCACACAACATTCCTGGGAGGAGGGCTGAAACACCACCCTCCTCCGCTGTTAAATTGACCCCAGCTACGAGCTGGAAACGCTGCAACACTGGTGTGGGGAGACGTCAGCCGGCCGTGCTGAAGCTCATCAGCTTGGGGGCCAGACAGCACACTGCCTACAAAGTGAGTCATGCCATCCTCGATGAGACGGCAATGTGGTTTTTGCCACTGCACCTGGGCCCAGGCATGTTGTCATGTGTGATAATGGCCGTAACCTGGGATTGGCTCTGTAGCTTGGCAGCCTGCAACATATTCCATGCCTGGGCCACGTTTTTAACTCATTGCTGCTAATCTTTTGAAAAAGGTACCCCAATGTTCCTGAGCTACTGGTGAAAGTGTGGCGCTTGTGCGGATAGTTTTTAAAGTCTATAGTTGCCGCTGCTAGCCTCTATGCACTCCTACAACGCCTGTACCTGCTGGAACAACGGCTGTTGTGCGACGTCTCCACACTGCTGGCACTAAACATATCATGTGTTGAGCAGAGTGTGTGAGCAGCACAGACCTTTGATGTAGTTCCAACTCCAAAACCCTCGGGTTCGTCAAAGTCAACTCCCTCAGTTGCTCAACCATGAGTGGCAGACTTATGTGAAATCCCATCCCATCCATTGCACTGGACACGAAACATTAGCATGCGCTCAGCACAACTTCGGATATGGCAGCTGCTTTAAGCAGGGTGCAGGGTACAACACAGACCAGAGCACCAGGAACAGGTGTTAGAAATACTGCAGCATCTGCCATTTCCTTCCAATTTTGGGGTTTTGGACCCGCCACCGACTTGTCTGGACCTAAGTGGGGATCATGAGACAGTTGCCATCAGGGCAAGCTGTGGTCATGTGCGGTTTGCAGTAAGGGGCCAGTGCGCAATTGGAAGAGGAGTTGGTGGATGACGAGGCCACCGACCCCACATGGACAGGGGTGATGTCTAGGGGCTAAAGCAGTGTAGATGTAGAGGGAAGCTAAATCAACAAAAAACCTGGGTAGAAGCAAAGGCATAAACTGGGGTGATGTTTAGGGGCTAAAGCAGTGTAGATGTGGAGGGAAGCTAAGCAGCAAAAACAGTGGATAGAAGCAAAGGCATGCAAAACTCTACCCTGTTGGAAGACTTATTCCTAGGTCTGGAACACGTTAATGGCCCCCCTGGACAAATTACTGCCACTCAGGGGCCTAGTGTCACCAGGAGGGACAAGTATAGGCGCATGTTGTGGGAATACCTGGCTGACACCAGCTCTGTCCTCTCCGATCCCTCTGTGCTCTACAGCCTACACTTATTTTCTCATCTTTTTTTCTGCACTGCACATCTCTTGCCTGCTTCCTTTGGGATCTTACAAGTGGTGGTCCACTTCCAAAGATGGTAATTTCACTAGACAGTGTAACGGGAGTAGCTGAGGGATCGCTGTCTTAACCACTTTTTGGCACAAAATTAACTTCCAAAGCCAAATATGGTGCAAGTATATGATGCAAGGACACCTACACACCTATCTCTGACACATTGGGGAGTTCACCCTCATGCGCCCTTTTGGCCTGCACCATCATGCGCCTCTTCCCAGCCACTCCACATTTCCCAAGCTTTTCATTGCAGGCAGAAGTACAACACAACCCACCCCCATGCCCAAGCCTTTAACAGCCTCATCGATAAACTGCTGGCCCTGGAGATGTTGGTGTTTGTTTATGCTTCTGGAGACCCAGGCCTTCCGTCAGCAGATGGCAGCTGGGGCACCTCCCTATGCTGGGCCTAGTCGTTACTACTTCTCTTGGTGTGCTGTCCCTGCCTTGCGCCTGCATGTGTCCCATAACATCAGTCGGGCCCAGAGCTCTGTGCTTTGCTGCAAGGTCCACTTGACCACCGACACATGGACAAGCGCCTGTGGTCAGGGATGCTGCAGTGCTTATCTTTAATGACAGGCAGGGTGAATGTGGTGGAGTCTGGTCCCCGGGTGCAAACTGGAGTGGCCTATCTCTTCTCCCAGGCCAAAATTCATGGCAGGAGTAGACTGAAACCCTACGATGCTGCAACCCCCACCCCAGCTACTAGCGGAAAACACTGTAACACTGGCATGGGGAGATGTCAGCAGGCCGTGCTGAAACTGATCAGCTTGGGGGACAGACAGCACAGTGCCTCCGAGGTCAGGGATGCCATCCTGGCTGAGATGGCATTTTTTTTTCCCTGCTACACCTGGGGCCTGGCATTTTTGCACCTGTGATAATGGCTGGAACCTGGTAGCAGATCTGGAGCTTGCCAGACTCAAACACTGTCCACGCATGGCCCACGTTTTTCAACTTGTTGGTGCCATGTTTCTTTGAAACCTACACCATTGTGCCTGATATACAGGTCAAAGTGGGGCCATTTTTGTAAGTGAGAACTAGCCTCTGCTAGGCATAAAACATTCAGAGCACACTCCTCTCATCTTCGCACCGTTGGCTGGCAGAGGAAGACGAGGGGGTTGGAGTGGCATCTGATGTCCCTGTCCCACACGAGGCTAGAGGCTGCACTTCAGTGCATCCCATTGCTTCACCACAAATGGTGTGAAGGGGAGTGGAAAATGGAGGAAATGGAGAGTGACCCTTACAGTTGGGGCCAGCAAAGGCATGCCAAGTAACACACTGGCACACATGGCTGACTTCATCTTGGGTTGCTTTTCAACACATATTTCACATAATGAAGAACAAATAATACTGGATTTTTACAAGCCTCGAACCCCGGTCTAGGTCTAATGTCTGTTCCTTTCTTATATTAGGGGAGAGGGAAAAAAAATTACTTCAGTGATACGTTTATCGTACATAGACTGACTATTAATGTGTATCCCACTTAGTGTTGTTAGGGTTACTTTTCAGTAGCATGTCATGAGACAAGCTGATAAGCTCTTCCTTTGTGCAGTGCTATTTGAAAGTTAAACGCTGCCTTTATTTTAATTCTGGAGAAGGTGCAGACATTAGATTTAGAACATGTTGTCTTCATTGTCCAAATCCTCTATATAGGTAACGTGTTTTTCGGGCCGAGCTGTCTGGGAACGAGCTGGTGCAGCATTGACAACCTGGGTGAATATGGCAAGAGCCTGAGATGTAGGGTGAATGAATCCCCAAATTATTTGTGGAATTCCCAGTGAGACAATGGCACTATCTACCAGTAGCAAAAATTGTGGGTGCACGTAACCCCAATATATTCTTTGAATTCCCAGTGAGACAATGGCACTATATACCAGTAGCAAAAATTGTGGGTGCACGTAACCCCAATATATTCTTTGAATTCCCAGTGAGACAATGGCACTGTATAGCAGTAGCAAAAATTGTGGGTGCACGTAACCCCCATATATTCTTTGAATTCCCAGTGAGACAATGGCACTATATACCAGTAGCAAAAATTGTGGGTGCACGTAACCCCAATATATTCTTTGAATTCCCAGTCAGACAATGGCACTGTATAGCAGTAGCAAAAATTGTGGGTGCACGTAACCCCCATATATTCTTTGAATTCCCAGTCAGAAACTGGCACTATATACCAGTAGCAAAAATTGTGGGTGCACATAACCCCAATATATTCTTTGAATTCCCAGTCAGACAATGGCACTATATACCAGTAGCAAAAATTGTGGGTGCACATAACCCCAATATATTCTTTGAATTCCCAGTGAGACAATGGCACTGTATGGCAGTAGCAAGAAATGAGGGTATTTGTAACCCCAATATATTCTTTGAATTCCCAGTCAGACAATGGCACTATATACCAGTAGCAAAAATTGTGGGTGCACGTAACCCCAATATATTCTTTGAATTACCAGTCAGAAACTGGCACTATATAGCAGTAGCAAAAATTGTGGGTGCACATAACCCCAATATATTCTTTGAATTCCCAGTCAGACAATGGCACTATATACCAGTAGCAAGAAATGAGGGTATTTGTAACCCCAATATATTCTTTGAATTCCCAGTCAGACAATGGCACTATATACCAGTAGCAAAAATTGTGGGTGCACGTAACCCCAATATATTCTTTGAATTCCCAGTCAGACAATGGCACTGTATAGCAGTAGCAAAAATTGTGGGTGCACGTAACCCCCATATATTCTTTGAATTCCCAGTGAGACAATGGCACTATATAGCAGTAGCAAAAATTGTGGGTGCACGTAACCCCCATATATTCTTTGAATTCCCAGTCAGACAATGGCACTGTATAGCAGTAGCAAAAATTGTGGGTGCACGTAACCCCCATATATTCTTTGAATTCCCAGTGAGACAATGGCACTATATAGCAGTAGCAAAAATTGTGGGTGCACGTAACCCCCATATATTCTTTGAATTCCCAGTCAGAAACTGGCACTATATACCAGTAGCAAGAAATGAGGGTATTTGTAACCCCAATATATTCTTTGAATTCCCAGTCAGACAATGGCACTATATACCAGTAGCAAAAATTGTGGGTGTATATAGCCCCAATTTTATTGCTAGGGGACTTGCAGGGTATTTCTGAGGTGAAGGTGGGGGGGCACACCGTTGGAACGGGGATTTGGGGTGTATATATGGGGTATACGGGAATACACTGTCAGTGTGTTCCATTCAGGATCCTGGGAAAGCTGGGTTGCGGCGATTGAGCCCGTCAGTGCCACGTTACACTGACAAGCTTCTCCCTGGAATTGAAGTTATATGTAAGCCCAATATATTCTTTGAATTCCCAGTGAGACAATGGCACTATATGGCAGTAGCAAAAATAGTGGGTGTATATAGCCCCAATTCTATTGCTAGGGGACTTGCAGGGTATTTCTGGGGTGAAGGTGGGGGGGCACACCGTTGGAACGGGTATCGGGGGTATATATCAGGTATACGGGAATACACTGTCAGTGTATTCCATTCAGGATTCGCGGAAAGCTGGGTTGGGGCGATTGAGCCCGTCAGTGCCACGTTACACTGACAAGCTTCTCCCCTGGAATTTAGCTCTTACAAGAGCTGTTGGTTGTCTTCTCCTTCCTATCCTAGCCTGTCCCTGCCTACCCAGAATCTAAGCCCTAGCTAACTGGACGGAAACCTCCGTCCTCGGTGAATTGCAAGCTCAGAATGACGTGAAGCTGGGCGTCGCTGTTCTTTTAAATTAGAGGTCACATGTTTTCGGCAGCCAATGGGTTTTGCCTACTTTTTTCAACGTCACCGGTGTCGTAGTTCCTGTCCCACCTACCCTGCGCTGTTATTGGAGCAAAAAAGGCGCCAGGGAAGGTGGGAGGGGAATCGAGTAATGGCGCACTTTACCACGCGGTGTTCGATTCGATTCGAACATGCCGAACAGCCTAATATCCGATCGAACAGGAGTTCGATAGAACACTGTTCGCTCATCTCTACTCTCCATCTATTGTTGTTTAGTACTCTACTCTAAGGGAATTGACTATTGCACTGCCATTCTAGCATACATCTTCTCACTAAACCTTGATTACTGCCTTTGTCCACCATAGCCTAAGGAATACCAATCTCATGATGCTTCAGTATAGGGCCCCCCCTAACATTATAGAGAAATTCTAAAATTGTGCCGCCTGCATTTAGCCACTGAGATCTTGTGATCTCAGCAGCTCAACTCATGTAGCACAATGCCATCACTACATCCATCCAATAGGCCAAAGCTCACACACCAGACACAAAGAGAATGATCAAGTAGAAAGGCAATGGTTTACTATTCTACCATAGTTCTGCATACCCATCCTAAAAGTTGTGTCAACGCCAGAAGGTCTGGGCTGCCATTAGGGTTGAGCCGATCTTGAGATTTCAGGATCGTTTTTAAAATCCAATTTCTGATAATTTTCCAGCCGATCCCGAAATTTGTTCGATCGACGATCATGATCCGATCTTTCCCAATCTTGATTGTTCAACCCTGTTAATGATATATACATGAATGGGGTTGAGTCGATCTTGAGATAAACTCCAACCTTGATCCCGCCGGAAAACATTGGGATCGGAACGCCGATCGTGAAATTTACTCAATTGCCAATTGGAATCTGATCTTTTCCGATCCCGATCGCTCAACCCTAGCTGCCATGTGCAGAAACATTGTTTGGCCTTTGACAAAAGTGGCCTCGTAGACCAATATGTTTAGATTGTATAGAAAGAGTAAGTACAGGCCATCTTGTGCTAGTATGGCTATGGTAGGCTCATTGAGGAGCACACCACCTAGATATTCCCCATCACAATATCCACAAACAACAATCACTTGTCACTAGGGTCGTATACATACAGAACAGAATCATTAATCTAATAGAACTAATTAGTTACATATTGTTTGTGTATAAGTTCTACATAGATGAACAGGGGTCCAAATCATTTCCTCTGATACACCCAAAGAACCTCAGTCAATCTCAGATGAACTGAATTTTAATTCTTCAATGTAAAATCACATCATATATATTATTGCATGCTCTCTCATTTCCTAAAATGTGTAGTTGCAAAAATAACTGGGATTGTGCCATAAGGTCACTAGGGTGTATATATTTTACTGTCACATTCATTTAGTCTTGGTGAAAATGTAAATAAATCTAGGGTGAGAATCTTTATACAGGACATTTCAACCAATTTTGAATTGATTTTACGAGAAAATATCATATAGGTTTGGCATGAAAATGGTTGGCATTAAAAACTAGCTAGGTAGCAAAACTGTCAAAAAACAAGAGTGATACTTTTCCAGGGGGTGGGAACCTTCTGTTATTCCTAATCGTGAGCAACCCATTTAATTATAATTTCGAGAGAAAAAAATAAAATAAAAAGTACAGTGCTGGATGGGAATTATTATTATGTGTCTGCTCAATCACTTGTGGCCTCATGTATCTTAACTGGAGATGAGTGAGTAGTATTCGATTGAGTAGGTATTCAAATGAATACTACGGTATTCGAAATACTCGTACTCGTTCGAATACTATCGCTTTTTGCAGTAAAGATTTGATTCAGAACCAGCGTTGATTTGCCGAATTCTATACACTGTATAGCATTCGGCAAATCAACGCTGGTTCTGCAGCAGGCTCGTCCTTGCTAGTTGGGAAGAGTTAGCAGCTTTCGGTTATGCAGGAACTGACTTTTTCTCATAGGAATGCATTGACCAGCGTTGATTGGCCAGTGTACAGCATTCGTCCAATCAACGCTGGTTCTGTCAGAGGCTCATCTGTGAGGAGGTGGAGTCTAAGATCGGACCTCAGCAGTTTCCATTGTGGTCCGATTTTAGACACTGCCTCCTCACAGACGAGCCTCCAGTACAACCAGCATTGTTTGGCTGAATGCTGTACACTGTATAGCATTCGGCCAATCAACGCTGATCAATGCATTCCTATGAGAAAAAGTAAACTCCCTCGTAAGCTGCCAGCTCTCCCGACTAACAAAGACGAGCCTCCGGCAGAACCATCGTTGATTTGCCGAATGCTATACACTGTACAGCATTTGGCAAATCAACGCTGGTTCTGCAGGACGAGTAAGGGCCGGTTCACATTAGCGCTTACCTGCCGTCTGGAAGGAGTCCGAAGGAGGACCCCCGAATGGAATATCAGCGCAACTGCAAATGCTGTGCAGTTAAAGCGCATAGACCCCATAGACTATAATGGGGTCCGTGCGCTTTAACTGCACAGCGCTCCTCCTAAACACTCTCTTCCTGCTACTCGTGGACTTGGAGACTCTTTAGTCGAATAGTGGTTTCCCCTGAAAGAAGCATTTTTTCCCATAGACTATAATGGATTCGATATTCGATCAAGTAGTGGAATATTGAGGCTCTACTCGAAACAAATATCGAATCTCCAATATTTCACTACTCGCTCATCTCTAATTTTAACACATCTGGCTTATCTCGGTTTAAGGCTTTGTTCACATCTGCGCTTGGTATTCTGTTTGGGGAGTCTGGGGAGAAAGAGACCAGGCAGTTGGCTAAGCAAGCAGTGAAAGTTACTGTACTGCTCATTGTGAACAGAAATTGTGGGTGTCTTCACAAAACAAGCCGAACCTCATTCTGTTATTTAAAGGGGTTGTCCAGGCAAAAATGGACAATCCTTTTAATGTCTAAATCAGCTGGGGGCAGTGAAAATTAAAAAATAAATAAATAAATAAAAAAAAGGCAACGGAACAACAGGGACAGGTGAACATGCACTTTTTAAATTTTTTTACCTGGGAAACCCCTCTGAGTTGCTTACGAACTCTGCTTCCCTCACCTTCCCCTTGGCTGGACATGTTCATATATGTACATAACAAAATTAAGGTCCCACTCACATCTGCATTTGGGTTTTTCGTTCGGGCAGTCAGCTTGTGACCCCCGAACAGAAACTTATATGCATTAAAAAAGTGGTTACCTAAGGAAACCACATGGACCCCATAGACTATAATGAGGTTAGTGTGGTTTCCGCACGAAACAGGCTTGCAGGATTTTTCTCTCTGCATGTTTCTTACGGAAACCGAGCACAAACCACCCAGACCTCATTAAAAACTATGGAGTCCGTGGGTTTCCCAAGTAACTGCTTTTAAATGTTTATAGGTTTCCATTCAGAGGATCCCCAAGCGGACTTCTTGAATGGAAACCGAAACATAGATGTGAATGGGTCCCAAGTTGCTTTTCTAGAGAACACATGCTTTCGTGACAAATGATCTGAAAGTGACATGCTAACTATCCCATGTGTTCCCATGAGTGACCACCCAGTGAGGGACGATGAATTGCAAAACTTTTGTTTACATGTCATGATATTATACCAGATTAGTTTCAAGATAAATTCTAAACCTCAACCAAACTGGATATCATTTAAGTGTAGACATATCT
Source organism: Leptodactylus fuscus (assembly GCF_031893055.1). Classification (NCBI taxonomy): domain Eukaryota; kingdom Metazoa; phylum Chordata; class Amphibia; order Anura; family Leptodactylidae; genus Leptodactylus; species Leptodactylus fuscus. Next base: position 45,165,221 of record NC_134274.1, read on the forward strand.
CTATTTTTTTGTAATAATCACTCAATGCCCAGGCAAGAAATGTTGGTAAATATAACTTTCTTCCTAGCAACCAGCAGGGAAGTGGTAGAATTTGTCTACTTTGTGTGCTCTCTTGCTCTTCTGTGGCAGCTTTCCTCTCGGCAGGATACAAAGACTTATTCCTTGCTCCTAAGACCTTCATCCTTCAAGCACCTGTAATTATGGTAATTATACTGGAGCAGACCCTAGACATTCATCCTGCGAGCACCAGTGATTACGGTAATGATAATGTTGTCAAAGAGAATTCTTACGTTGATGACTGACTCGGTAACGTTCAGACCAAAGAAAATCTGATGTGTCAGACAAAAACTCTATTCTTTTCAACGAAGTAAGAAAAAAAATAAAAGTAGACTATAGGTATAAACAAAGCAGAATAAGGATGGATTCGTATACATTGCCCTCTAACTGACTTTCCTTACATACAGTTATCTCACCATATTCTACAAGTGACTTATACTGTACAGGGATCTTCTCCACTGAAGTCTCTGCATGCCTTTCCTCTGTCAATGGTGATGTTTTTAATGCTATATGCACCTTTCCATATCCCTATTTCATTGGTTGCATTTTTTACTGAGAATTATTTTTGCAACCAGTCGCTATTACAAATTCATTACAGGTTTGAATTCTGCAGCCTGCATATTACAATACTTAACCAGCTGTTTAATATCATATACTTACAAATTAGAGATGAGCGTAGTAAAATTTTCGATATTTGTTTAGAGTAGCCCTGCAATATTCGACTATTCAAATCAAATCCTATTATAGTCTATGGGGGAAAAATGCTCGTTTCAGGGGTAGGCAACATTCAATCAAATAGAACTTACCAAGTCCATGAGTGAGGGTTGGGCTGGATTCTCCGAGAAGTCTTCTCCATGCAGTGTCCCCATGGTGTCTTCCGGCTCTGAATTTACTCTGCCTGGGCAGAGCCGACTGCGCATGCCCGCACTACAAGAAAATGGCCGCTTACAGTCAAAGCGGCCATTTTCTTGTAGCGCAGGCATGCACAGTCGGCTCTGCCCAGGCCCAGTGCCTGGCAGAGTGAATTCAGAACCGGAAGACGCCGCGGGGACGCTGCGCGGAGAAGACTTCTAAAGGTAGGAGAAGAACCAGCGTTGATTGGCCGACTGTATAGCATTCGGCCAATCAACGCTGGTTCTGCATCTAATTTTTCCATTCGAATAGCGATAGTATTCGATTGAGTACGAGTATTTCGAATAAAGTAGTATTCGATCAAATACCTACTCAATAAAATACTACTCGCTCATCTCTATTACAAATCTGTCAGACTAGCTGCCTGACATTGTGGTTTCCAGCCAGAGTCTCAGACTTATAACTAGACATGAGCGAATAGTATTCAATCTAATACCTCGCTCCCATAGGAATGTGTGTAAGCGGCCAAACACCAAGGGGTTAAGCGCATCAAATATTCACTGCGCTTAACCACTTGGTGTTCGGCCGCTTACACGCATTCCTATGGGAGTGAGGTATTCGAAGGAACGCTATTCGCTCATCTCTACTCATAACCATTAGCTTAATATATGTATAATTAAATATAGCATTTAAAGGGGGATTCCCATGAACATAACCATATTTAAAACATGTAGACAATTAAAAAATGTAACTCCTAATTTATTTTAATTTTTGCTATTGTGTAAGGGGGTGTATGGTGAACAATTTTTGTAAAACACTTTATTAACCTATCAAACTTCCTTTTAATAAAAAAAACAGCCTATAACTGCGAGGGAGACTATCTGTACACCAGTAAAAAAAAAAAAAAAAAAAAAAAAAAAAAAAAAAAAAATATGCAGCATGTAGAGCTGAAGCATTTACCAAAAGGATGGTCCCTTCAAATAGCTGTATCTCTGGTTTTATACCACCTATGAAATGGGTCTATTATCACAAGAAAGCTGAGATTGAAGTACTAGCTATAAAATAGTTAGGTATATCACTAGTTAAAAACACAGTCAGGAATGTGATATCGGCAGATTGAACTATTACAAATTCAATTTCTCGACTGGGATTTTCAGCTTTCTTCTGATACCAGAACCATTTTCCTAGGTGGTATAAAACTAGAGATACAGCTATTTGAAGTGACATATAAACCTTATATGATAAAGGCTTCAGCTCTGTATATTTACAATAAAAGTGTATACGCAGTGGCATAACTACCGCCATAGCAGCAGAGGCAGCTGCCACAGGGCCCAGGACATTAGGGGCCTGGTGACAGCCAGTGTGTCTTTTCGGACCCCCAAGTATAATGATCGGCGGCCCGGGAGAAGTAAGAAACATAAAAAACACTGTTACTTACATCTCCACGATCTGTGCAGGCTTCGGCCTAGTCGTCTGACATCACATGAGCTGGGCCTGAGTCCTGGGTCATGTGACATCTGACGTCATTGAAGATCGACTGCTTCGGAGGCCGACAGCGTAGGAGCTGGGAGATAGGTGAGTAACAGAGAGGTGTTTTTATGTTTTTCTCCCCCTGGATCTCTGATTATTACACTCTGGGGCCTGAAAAGACCCCAGAGTATAATAATTGTTTATAGGTGTTCATTATGGGCATAATACTGGGTGCAGGGGCCACTATGGGGGGAAAGAAAGGAAAGAAAGAAAGGAAAGAAAGGAAAGAAAGGAAAGAAAGGAAAGAAAGGAAAGAAAGGAAAGAAAGGAAAGAAAGGAAAGAAAGGAAAGAAAGGAAAGAAAGGAAAGAAAGGAAAGAAAGGAAAGAAAGGAAAGAAAGGAAAGAAAGGAAAGAAAGGAAAGAAAGGAAAGAAAGGAAAGAAAGGAAAGAAAGGAAGGAAAGGAAGGAAGAAAGGAAAAGAAAGGAAAGGAAAGAAAGGAAAGAAAGGAAAGAAAGGAAAGAAAGGAAAGAAAGGAAAGAAAGGAAAGAAAGGAAAGAAAGGAAAGAAAGGAAAGAAAGGAAAGAAAAGAAAGGAAAGAAAGGAAAGAAAGGAAAGAAAGGAAAGAAAGGAAAGAAAGAAGCCTGGTAACAGTGTAGGAAACAGAGACTCTGTTGCACACAAGTTCAGCGTTTATTTCACTTGTAGTGCATAAACTGCCTATGCAAAGGCATGAGCAAACAAAACAAGAGCCTTCTCGGCTGAGAACTAACTATAACAGAAATTGTCCCCTGACTATACAGGAGCCTGGCTGCCAGACTCTCACTCTGGATACATCAAATGGTGGCACACTACCTGGTTTGTAGGTTTAGTTCACACAGGAACTCTCAGCTCTGTCAGTGTGGTGCTACAGCTCCTAGTCCTGACACACAGACTAGATCAGGCCTTGATTAGTCAGCTAACCTCCCTGGTGTGGGTCTTTACCATACACCCTTTAGCTGCCTGGCTGGAACATACCTGTCTTCCCACACCACACCTTTCACTTTCTCACAACAGTATATTTAATATTCCAAAAACATATTGTTTCAGAGAAGTAGTAAATGATTAAAGTGATATTTCTAAGAGGTCAATGAACCAGAAGCTGGATATCAAGCAATGTTGTGTAGAATCTGGTTCTTCTGCCTGCTTCCTTCTAACGTACCCAAAACACACTTAATCCATTTCTGAGGATGACATTTATATGGTTCTGTTTGGAGACAATGTAAAAACATTTTACTTCCACAGAGTCACCCTGACCTATGTGCACTCACATCCTAATGCTTCTGTCTTCAGTTTCATTGAAAGACTGGATCAGCTTATTCTCTGGATCGTCTGCTGCCTTGGTATAAAATTCTATAACACTATTTACACCCCTCTAAATATTTAATGCTGTGGATTAATGGTAGTGTTAAGTAAAGCTGGAGGAAGAGAGTTTAAATGATAGAGGTAGACATAAATAAAATAGACCGAGCGTGCGATTCACACTCTGTACACCATGTCAGGTGTTTGTGTGTTAAAATATAAGTGATATATAGCATGCAACTTTTTTCTACTTAACTATAAAAAGCTCTCTGCTATACTCCGTTTGGGCAAACTGCATATAAAATATGTACTAACAACATAATATCCAAAGGAAAGTCTTTGTGTATACAGATCCATAGTGTTCCTAATACCTCGAGGGAGAAGGTGAGTATAATTGTTTCTTAGCTTTCCACACGTCCCCTGGGCCACCAACTATTATACTTTGTGGTTGATGATAGTTTGGGAATGTTTTGATGAAAGTCAATCTGATGTCTGTATAGGTGTCTAATGTACTACCATCACCCACACACTTGTATGAGGGAGGATAGGGTACAGTGCCGCACCTCCCATGAAGCGAACTGAAGCGACCGCTTCAGGCGGCGCTATGCCAGGGCCACGGGGAGGGCGGCATTTTTGCTGACCTAAGCCAGTCCAGGACAATCTGTCCTGGACTGACTTAGGGTCACCGTCACTGAGCAGTGGATTGGGGAGGTCACTGGCTCCAGTGGAAGCCCCTCACGCTCAGGTAGAGAGCAGGTCATCTCCCTGCCTGCTAAAGCTCCGCTCGGCCCCGCCCCCTTCCGCTCAACCCCACCCCCTTCCGCTTGTCCCCCTCCTCGGGGGTGTGGGGGGGGGGCTTTCTGATGTCTGCTTCGGGCGGCAGAAAGCCATGGTTCACCCCTGACAGGGTAATACGAGTAAGTTTAACCCCTTCAGGTTAAGTACAGCAGATGTTGGGTATTTAAACATGGTGACCGCTCAGGAGTTGAGCGGCCACTATAGCCACAATGACTCTGCTGTATTATACAGCAAAGATCTGATGCTAATGCCAACGTGCCAAGTATCGCCGCTCCCTGAAACAAGATCCGGGGCCGGCGTTTAGTTGCTATGACAGCCAGAAGCCTATTGAAGGCTGTAAATATTTGACTTGTCTATCCTGTACTTGGACCTGAGTGGTTGGAGATTGAGATATTCAAGTCTTTCTACCAGGTTTTTGAGAACAAGCTCATTCCTCCATTCTCTTTTCTTGTTCAGAAACTCTAAATTCTCAATATGGAATGTGCAAGTACCTTAGAATGGTCCTTGTCCATCAAAATATCAGAAATTTTGAACGGTCATACATATTATTGAGTGTAAAAAACATTTATCCAAAATGTATAATGAGGCAGATTTTATGGAGATTCTGCAACAAAATCTGAAGGTGTCACGAGTTTATTTTGTTGCACATTTGCAGTGGATCTCAATATTAAATTATTTATCCCATACAGCATATGCCATAACAAAAACAACAGCAAAATGACCAAATTGATGTTTTGTTCTCTAATTCATCATCCCACTCCCCCCCCCCCCAAAAAAAAAAAAAAAAAAGGAGCAAAAAAACATGCTAAATGTATTTAAAATCAGCAAGAACTACAACTTTTCCCATAGAAAAGAGCCCTTTTACTGTTTCATAGATGGCCATATAAGCATGCCTGGGGGCATCTAACACACCCAAGTCACAGTTTTACCCCACCATCACAGCCTATCAACTACACACTTTCCACACTCAAAATTTCCCACTCTATCAAAGTGGGAAAATACCTGGAAACCTTCTTTCTTCCCCATTTGGATGGACAGAAACCCAAATTTGATGCTAAAGCAGTGTTTTTGGCCCTTGGAGTGAGTAGAGCCTTTTAACCAGCAGAGTTTGGGGTAATCAGGGTGGATTGAGACTAGTAGGAGCAGAAGTGTGCAATGATGATGGTGGAGGAGTAGTATGAGAAGGAATTGTAGAGGGGGAGCACACACATGAAACTTCATGTCGAGGTGCTTGACACCGGTAGACATGAAAATGATGGGTCTATCCAGTGGCTGTTCATGTTGATCAGCATCAGCCGATCAGCACTGTCAGGTGACAGCCAGCTGCGCTTATCCGTAATTATGCCAACGGCTGCGCTGAAGACCCTTTCCGAAAGCACACTGGCAGCAGAGCAGGAAAGGACCTCCAACGCGTACAGGGCAAGTTGCAGCCACAAATCCAACTTGGAGACCCAATAAGTGTAGGGCGCAGAGGGATCGGAGAGGACAGGGCTGGGGTCGGCCAGGTACTCCCGCAACATGTGCCTATACTTGTCCCTCCTGGTGACACTAGGCCCCTCAGTGGTGGTAGTTTGGCGAGTGGGTACCATTACCATGTCCCAGACCTTGGAGAGTGTGCCCCTGCCGGGTGTGGACCGGATGACAGTTGTTAGCCTGTTGGAGCAACTCTCCTCTCTGCCGCCAATGAGAGTTGACGGAAACATCTCCATCATATTCTGCACCAGTTGCTTGTGGCAATCACTGATGCGACTGGCCCTCCCCTCTACCGGAATGAAATTTGAAATATTTTTATACCAGGGGTCGAGGATTGCAAAAATCCAGTATTCGTTGCTCTCCAGGATTTTGACAATGCGTTTGTCCAGAATGGTCACTCTCCATTTCCTCCTCCATTTCACCCCAACCACGCTGCAGCAATGGGACGCACTGAACTTCCCCACTAACCTCCTGTGTGACAATGAGATCTGCCACTTTGTCATCCTCCTCCTCCCTCAATATACGCTGTGAAGCAGACAGAAGTGTGCCCTGACTATCCTGCTGGGATGGTTCTGCTCCTATGCCTGACTCAACGTACAATGCGCTATCCCTGTTGGCGATGAGGGATTCTCACATCACACACAGGAGTGGGATTGTGACACTCACGAGTGCATTGTCACAGCTAACCTTCATGGTTGACTCCTCAAAGACACACAAGATCTCGCATAAGTCTGCCATCCATCACCACTCATGGTGCAGAAACTGCGGGAGCTGACTCTGAGAAACCCTTGGGTTTTGGAGATGGTACTCCATCAAGGGTCTCTTCTGCTCACACACTCTACTCAACATGTGGTATGTTGAGTTCCAGCGTGTAGGGACGTCGCACATCCGCCAGTGTTGTGGCAGATGCAAGCGTTGCTGGAGGCTTCGGAGGCTAGCAGCGGTTACTGTAGACTTTCAAAAGTGGGCGCAAAAGCGCTGCACTTTGACCAGTAGCTTGAGTAAATTTGGGTACATTTTTAAAAACCGTTGCACCACTAAATTGAACACGTGGGCCAGGCATGGAATGTGTTGGAGGTTGGCAAGCTCCAGAGCCGCTACCAGGTTCCGGCTGTTATCACACACGACCATGCCTAGGCCCAGGTGCAACGGTGAAAACCATGTCGTCGTCTCATCGAGGAGGGCATCCCTCACCTCGGAGGCAGTGTGCTGTCTGTCCCCCAAGTTGATGAGCTTCAGCACGGCCTGCTGACGTCTCCCCACGCCAGTGCTGCAGCATTTCCAGCAGGTAGCTGGAGTTGATGTTATGGTGAGGCAGAGTAGGAGGGTGGTGGTTCAGAGCCCCTGCCAGGAATGTTGGGCGGGGAAATGAGGTAGACTGCCTCACTTTGTGACCCGGTCCCAGCCTCAACTACATTCACCCAGTGTGCAGTCAGTGAAATGTAGTGTCCCTGTCCACATGCACTTGTCCACACGTCAGTGGTCAACTGGTCCTTTGTGCAAATCGCAGAACTTAGGGCCCACCTGATGTTGCGTGACACGTGCTGGTGCAAGGCGGGGACGGCACAGTGGAAGAAGTAGTAACGGCTAGGGACGGCATAGCAAGGTGCCGCATTTGCCATCAGGTCACGGAGGCAGAGGTGAACCATGGCTTTCTGCCGCCTGAAGCGGACGTCAGAAAGCCGCCCCCCCCCCCCCCCCACCGAGCGGAGGGGACAGGGCCGAGCGGAGCGATCATCTTTAGCAGGCAGAGAGCAGGCAGGGAGAGGACCTGCTCTCTGCCAGAGCGTGAGGGGCGACCGCTGGAGCGGCGCTGCTCCAGCGGCCTCCTCAATCCACCGCTCAGTGACGGTGACCCTAAGCCAGCTTGTCCTGGACTGACTTAGGTCAGCAAAAATGCCGCCCTCCCCGGGGCCCTGGCATAGCGCCGCCTGAAGCGGTCGCTTCAGGTCACCTCACGGGAGGTGCGGCACTGCACGGAGGGCCTGAGTTTCCACAAGCCGGAACGGCAATATCTCCTGGGCCAGGAGTTTGGAGATGTGAGTGTTTAAGGTTTGTGTATGGGGGTGGGTAGCGCTGTATTTTTGCCTGTGCTCAAAAGTCTAAGATGGTGGGTTACTGTGAAGAGGTGCATGATGGTGCAGGAGAAGCAACTAAGGTAGGAGAAGGAGCTAAGGCAGGAGAAGGGGAGGAGGAGTGAGAAGTCTCCAAAGTGGTGGAGACACATGTGGGGGTTTCCTGGCTGCTGGTCTGGACTGCAGCTCCAGCACTGGCAACAGTGGGAGAGTCCTGTGTTTGCTCTCTGCCACTGAGCCCAGTGCTTGCCTTCCAAATGAGGGCGCATGCCAGTGGTCGTAAGGTTGCTCTTTTCAGAGCCCCTACTTCGTCTTGAGTTGCAGAGTGTACAAACTGCACTATATTTGTCCGCCGCACATACATTAAAAAAATTCCACACCACCGAAGACCGTGGCTTCAATATGGGAGTTTTTCTAGGCTGGCTACAAGAGTGAACATTTTGGGCCCTGCTGGCTTTGGTGAAGCTGCTGTCCTCTACCTCTGGACATGCCTCTGCCTCTAGCCACCCTCTTTGGTGCTGCACTTCCCTCCACATCTCCATTGCTCTCCCCGCTTGACATCCGACCTGTCCAGGTCGGGTCATTGTCCTCATCGACCACCACCTCCTCTTCCAATTCCTCTGACGGCTCCTCCTCCTCCTCCTCTTGCACACCAACGATGGCAACAGGCTGCCCTGATGGCAACTGTATCTCGTCATCGTCATCACTGAGGGCAGATTGCTGGTCAACAACAACAACAGGAGATAACGGATGCTCCAGTGTTTGGGCATCAGGACACAGCAACTCATCTGTTACCTCGGTGATTCAGGACGTGGTGGGACAGAGAGAGGGACAGTGAATAGACCCGAAAACAGCTCCTGGGAGGTGGGATTACTTTGCTGGGAAGACTGGGCATGTTCTGAGGAAGGAGGACCAGACTGTTGGGTAGGAGGAGGAGTTGAAATACAGGCTGAGTGGCTGGTGGAGAATGTGCTGGAAGCATTATCCGCCAGCCATTGTAACACCTCTTTCTGGTGCTCGGGCCTGGTTAGGGTTGTACCCTGCACCCTACTTAATGTGGCCATCAAGCCTGAGACTGTGGGGAAGTGCAATACTTGCTGCCGCAGAGCAGTAGGCATGGTAGATGCTGTTGGTTGAGCGCAACCTTGCTTCACATCTGCATTTCCACGCCCCCATCCTCATCCCCTTACGCATTTTTTTATTTATACTAATCCCCTTTTTATGGTCTACACACTGAGAAAAGCTGCTTTGCACGTATATATAGCAGGCACTAACTGTTCTCTATTCCTGCTATTTTTTTTTTTTTTGTATGTAGATTGTGAGCCCCACATAGGGCTCACAATGTACATTTTTCCCTATCAGTATGTCTTTTTGGAATATGGGATGGAAATCCATGCAAACACGGGAGAACATACAAACTCCTTGCAGATGGTTTTTGCCCCTGCAGGATTTGAACACCAGGACCTAGCGCTGCAAGGCTCCAGTGCTAACCACTGAGCCACCGTGTGGCCCCTCTATTCCTGCTATTTTGGGGGGGAAGGTCACCTCTTGAAAAGCTGGGTTGGACATGCATAGCAGGCACTAACTGCTATGTATTCCTGCTATTTTGTTGAGGGGGGGGGGGGGGTCACCCCTTGAAATGCTGGGTTGGACGTATATAGCAGGCACTAACTGCTATGTATTCCTGCAATTATTTTTTTTTTTTGGGGGGGGGTGTAACCCCTTGAAAAGCTGGGTTGGACGTACATAGCAGGCACTAACTGCTCTGTATTCCTGCTATTTTGTGGGAGGTCACACCTTGAAAAGCTGGGTTGGACGTATATAGCAGGCACTAACTGCCCGTATCCCTGATTTGGGGAGACACCCTGTTGAAATCTCTCCCTGCAGTATATAGCTCTGAATAGAGCCTTTTTTTTTTTTTTTTTTCTCCCCCCCTGCCTACTAGAAGCTAATAACTATATAGCCCTCAGCAGATCTCTCTCTCTCTCCCTATCTCTCACCGCAAATGTCACTAAGATGTCACTGGCTATTCTTATAAATGGGAGGTCATATGTTTTCGGCAGCCAATGAATTTTTTCCATTTTTTTCAATGCCTCCGTTGTCGTAGTTCTTGTTCCACCTCCCCTGCACAGATATTGGTGCAAAAAACGTGCCAAGGAAGCTGAGAGGGGGATACAAATTTTTACTGCGTATGCCGCGTGGTATTCGATTGGAAACAAATACCTCGAACAGCCTGATCGCTCGATCGAATAGGTATTCGATTGACTGTGTTCGCTCATCTCTAGTTATTATTAATTAAAAGTTACGTTTTAAACTTAGCATCTATCATTCTAATGGTGTACCGAGTTCTGTGAATACTATTGCTTCTAAGACGATATAATATCTTCTGTGATAACATCATTTATGTGCAGGTTAGATATTCCATTTCAGTGAGTGGTTGAACAAGCGAACTGGATTAGTTGAGCCCTTTACTTTCTCCCTGTTATAAGTACGATGTCCTCAGCAGTGTGTAATAGGAATAAAAATAGAAGTGGCAAATATATTTCTAGATATAACCTGACAGACAATGATATTACATCTTGCCACTGTGTTAGGAAACAGCACAAATGGCTAAATTTTGCAGGGTTGGATGCTGTAAATAAGGATCTAATAGCACTTAGTTTCATTGGAGCTTTACTTTAAACCTTCAAACTTTCTAAAACCGTCTGTTAGGGAATTGCTAGGACAGCAATTCCCCAGTAGCTGTTGAAGCCTGGTATGGGACACAAGAGACAGTGAGCCCTAAGCTGAAGTCCCCAACTGACCCTTCCTGTTGCCAAGCCCTATCCTACGTAATAGGCAGCAACCACGAAGATGGTCCCTCCCTGTATATGTGAAACACAAAACGGAGACAAGATGGACAACAAAGGGAGGTCAGCTAGCCAAGGGTAAGTAACAGTCGAGCGATGCAGTGCCAAATCAGAGTCCAAAAAATAGTCAGTGAGGAAAGCCAAAGGTCAAGGATAAGAATGCAAGCAAAATAGGGACAGTAAGGAGCAAGTATGCACACGGCAAAAGCAAGCATTGGTGTGAATGAGAGGCAAGACTAAATAGGGAGGAAGAACCCGCCCCTGGAGTTGACAGGAAGGCAGGCTGTCAATCTCACGAATTAACACTTCAAGAACAGAGGCAAACAAGGGCAGAAGACGAGTGTGGTGCAAATACAATCACAGAACTAAAGCTGTGTTCACACAGTGCGACCAAAAACTTTAAGCGAAGAACCAAACTGCACCCACCTCCGGCGCCGCAGCACACGAGCAGAGGGTGGTGCAGAGACCTGAACAGGCAGAGATGTTACACCGTCTTTCACCTTTTCACTTGTTTGTAATTGACATCCAAGCATTCTTTAATAAAAGATGTAAGAACAGTAAAGTATTTTTACTTATTACTGTAATTTTTCTGAAGAGTTATCTTGTTTTTTACAGGATGAGCTGTTATTTTTAATGACCCAATTTTGCTATAGAAGATATAATGTACAAAAAAAAAAAAGCCCAAAACATGCTAGGCAATGGACTTTTTGTTTTCTTCAGTAGAGCACTGAGAGACCTTGTTTTTTGTGGGGCAATCTGTACTTTGCACAACCCTTACTATTGTGTACTCTAGCCAACACTTATGTAATATCCTGAGTAACAGGACATTACAACACTTGTAACTTGGAACTTCTTCAGCATCAAGGCCATTAGTATTTTTTCACTATTCTGATTTGCTCTTCACCTTTTGCACTAGATTTAGGAACCATACGTTGTCTGTACAGATTCATACATTATTATAAGGAAAGAATCTTTGACCCACAATTATCCTGTTCTTACCTTGCTATGGCAGCACACCCCAAGGCTACACTCAATATGCTAATGCTTTAGCACATCATCCAGCTGATTATAAGTGGTTTAGACACATAGTTTCTATGCTAAAATAAAGTGTATTTTCTACATAGGATTACCATAAAGCATAACATTTGTATCAGGAAAATTCTTTTTTCAGCAATCCAGCATTCATAAAGACTCATATGGACGGCTTATTATCCAAGAACTTCATTACTGCTGCAATGTATACATTTTTTTTTTTAAATTGTAGATTGTGAGCCCCACATAGAGCTCACAATGTACATTTTCCCCTATCAGTATGTCTTTGGAATATGGGATGGAAATCCATGCAAACATGGGGAGAACATACACACTCCTTGCAGATGGTTTTTTTTGGCCTTGGCGGGATTTGAACACCAGGACTCTGGCGCTGCAAGGCTACAGTGCTAACCACTGAGCCACCATGTGGCCCCTGCAATGTAGGTTTCTTTAGGCAACTTTGATTTGGATGTATCTGAAAGTAAATGCGCCATAAAAACATAGTATGGTGCTTGGAATAGAGGTAGTATAGTAGGATATCTGTACTGACTATTGTATCCTCGATCACAATACAGATCTGAAGTAGAGACACTCCTATCTTAAGCCTCACAAAAGAATTATTTCTAAGAAGATATTTTGTATCAAATTTCTAAATTATGGCTGTAATTCAATAGCTTTTTTTTTTTGGGGGGGGGGCAAGATTATGAAAAAAAAATCAATGACTTTCTTACAAAGGCAAAGTATCCATATTACAATGGACTAAAGGGTAAATTGGTCTTACCTTATTTTGCTGATGCTTCTTGACAGAGTTCATAAGGTGTCAATATTATTCCTTCTGAAACTTGGGGCCAATATATTTGATCTCCAGCACTGTGCCAGTCGCCTTCTCACAGGGTATACACCATGGTTGAAAATCAGTGCTTTGGAAATGACAGATGTAGTAAGTGCTCAGGTTCAGAGGCTCCTGCGAATTGCACTGAATTGCAGGATCTGCAGCCTTGTCTGGCCCAGTAATGAGCCAAGGATCTACACCTGGGCTGAGGCCTACTCCAGATCTGCCCTGGACCACACATATGTCAGAAACCTGGCGCTGATATATCTGGACTCCAACACTCTGCCTGTCACCTTCTCACAATGGGCATATTTTGACAATGTGTAATATAAATTACCATTTCAGATTCTTATAATAAATAGGGGAACAATTTTCATCCTTATATCTCACAAAATATAGCATTCATTAAAAACTAAGCTATATGTATCTAGCTATAAGTGGTTGCAGAGATTATGAGTATTCTGAAAGGCATATGGTAGGTGCGGCGCCTTGTAACAAATTTTCCCACAGACCTTTTCTTCTTACCAACCTAGACATGAATTGTCTAACATTAAAATTATTGAAGGAAAGGTTTTGACCTCTTCATATAACGATTTCACAAAATGTACCTCTAGAAATCCTAAGCAATTTCCACCAGAAAGAAGTATTTTGTAAAATTATTCTGGACCAGATGGACAATTTTATACTTAAGAGTTTTTCTTGAGGTTTCACCTCTATTTCAAGCACCGTAAATGTCGGTGTATTAGATCCCTTGTTTTCGGAATATATTTCAAAGAGAATGAGAAGTTAGAAATCCTTCTCTGTCCATTGTATGATGATGATTATTATTATAATATATTTTTACGTCCATAGTAATATGTCAGCTGACAACAATAGGTGGCACGTGTTTGGCAAATCTTGAAATGCCAGGTGCTCTGGGCTTTCCTTGGGAGCTTCAGAGAGAATCTATAAATAACATTCTTCAGCCATCAAATATGAACTTAACCTTTCAAAAGAAAGTGGAGAGTGAATGCAAACTGACTGCAGAAAGGGACCTTTCATTCTCTATCGGATTCAAGTCCCATTTGTAAAACTATAATTTCACCAGATCCCCCAAGCACTAAGTCTTGTAACCTGAGTAAAATGTGTCATTACAAGCAGGAATGATGTATCGCAACGTTCATTCTTGTGTCTCCACTGCCATAAAGGCATTATTAAAAGTCAGGTTCAATCCTGAGCGGTTATTGCCATTCAAATCATAGATCTGAGACTTTCCGTCTGTATTTTACTGCAAGCCCGGGCTGCTTTATTTAACCTACGCAGACTACACATACCTTAGGTTTGTCATATACTAACTTTTAATATGGAATTAGAATTAAATACTTATACATTTATCATTGACTAGGATTATATAGTTGGTACAGTATGGGATTTATATTATGAAAAATAAAAATAAGGATACATTCACACGATGTAACGTGCCGCGTGATCTGGCACGTATACAGCGTGTGAGAGTTTGCGTGCTGTAAAAGCTCCCATTCATTTCAATGGGAGTTAGGATCGTATACGATTTAGTTAGGATCGCGCCGCAAAAGAACGCGGCGTATACGATCCTAACTCCCAGCCATATCACGCTGCACGTTACATCGTGTGAAGGCACCCTAAGGGATGCAGAGGGGATAAAAATAACTTTCCAAAGTAAAAATACAAACTGCAAATGAATATGGTGCCCAAGTACCTAATCCAAGTAATGGCTTGTCCTTTGTAAATGATATCAGTTTAACCCTTTCCCACCGATGACATTTTTTTATTTTCGTTTTTCGTTTTTGACTCCCCTCCTTCTAAACCCCATAACTTTTTTATTTCTCCGCTCCCAAAGCCATATGAGGTCTTAATTTTTGCGAGACAAATTTTTCTTCATGATGCCACCATTAATTATTCTATATAATGTAGCGGGAAGCAGGAAAAAAATAAGAATGGGGTGGATTTGAAGAAAAAATGCATTTCTGCGACATTCTTACGGGCTTCGGTTTTACGGTGTTCACTGTGCAGCCAAAATGACATGTCCCCTGTATTCTGTGTTTCGGTACAGTTCCAGGGATACCAAATTTATATGGTTTTATTTAAATTTTGACCCCTTAAAAAAAATCCAAAACTGTGTTAAAAATTTTTTTTTCTAAAAGTCACCATATTCGGACAGCCGTAACTTTTTTATACGTCAGTGTACGGGGATGCATAGGGTGTCTTTTTTTGTGGGGCCGGGTGTACTTTTTAATTCTACCATTTTTGGTAAATGCTATTGCTTTGATCACTTTTTATTCAAATTTTTATCAGAATCAAAAGAGTGAAAAAACGGCAGTTTGGCACTTTTGATTATTTTTCCTGCTACGGCGTTTACCGTACAGGAAAAATATTTTTACAGAGCGGGTGATTTTGGACACGGGGATACATAACATGTATGTGTTTCACAGTTTTTAACTGCTTTCATATGTGTTCTAGGGAAAGGGGGGTGATTTGAATTTTTAATACTTTTTATATTTTTTTTAATTTTTTTTTAAACTTTTTTTTTACTTTTTTTTTTTGCATTTATTAGACCCCCTAGGGGTGTTGAACCCCAGGGGGTCTGTTCACTAATGCAACGCATTACAATGCTAATGCATTGCAAAAAATCATCCTTTCTTTTGCAGGCTGCATAGACCAACCTGCAAAAGAAAGAGCTTGCAGACTGGCCGGGGAGCTTTGTAAAGGCTCCCAGTTGTCATGCCAACGTGACGTCGGCCCTGGAGCATGCTCCAAAAGCTGGCGATCACTGGCAAAATGGCGGTACCCATGCGCCGCCGGGAAAATGGCGCCTCTGACCGTGGCGCCGGAGGGGTTAATGCCTCTGATCGGTCCTGGGACACCTGGCGGCTATGGCGGCCGCCTGGCTCCCGGGCGGTCACCATAGTTACACACCCGACATGCGCCATACTATTACGGCGGATGTTGGGAAGGGGTTAAAGAAGACGCTTCATGTCCTCGGGCTCATGTGATTTTATACACAGCTAGTAAGCCAACAGTGCGCTGAATTCAGCGCCCTATCAAATGTCCTGTTATGTGCCCCCGGTGAAGAGCTATTGTTGCCGTTACTGTAGCTCTTCAGTGTCAGAAGGGTGTTTCTGACAGTTTGTGAGGAATGCCCCTCCTGAAAGTAGAGGAACGCCCCCCGCCTCCTGACAGTACTCGTCCATAGACTAGTACTGGGAGGGTGTTCCTCATCGCTGGACAGTAAGGAACACCCTTTCTGACAGTACAGAGCTATGGAGTCTACTGTCAGGAGGGGCGTTCCTCAAAAAATGTCAGAAACATCCTTCAGACACTGAAGAGCTACGGTAATGGCCCCGATAGCTCTTCATCAGGGACACATAATAGAAAAGCCAACGTTGGCATTGGAGCGGTGTATTACACCACATGTTCCTGAGGACATAAAAGGTCCTCTTTAAAGGCAAGGAAAAAAGAGAATACTCTCACAAAAATCCAAATCAAGGGGCAATGTGGTGGCTCAGTAGTTAGCACTGCAGCCTTGGAGTCCTGAGTTTGAATCCTGCCAGGAACAACATCTGCAAGGAGTTTGTATGTTATCCCCATGTTTGCGTGGATTTCCTCCCATTCTACAAAGACATACTGATAGAAAATTTAAAAAAAAAAAAAAAAAACCTGTACATTTAGAACCCATTATATGATCATTAAAGGATATTTGTTGAACAATTTATTTATACCATGCATAACCTATGGAACTCCTTTATTTGACAAAGATGGTTGTTTATCAAAGTATTAAAATAATACATCACTCCTATTTGAAAGACATATATATCTGTCATATGCTACGTAATAAAATGCACACTAAATCCCATATAGACCATTTTGTCCAGTCCCTTGTATTATCTGCATACCATTTACAAATGGATCACAATGTTATCTAAATATATTTGCACCGCGTGCACCTCGACCTGTCCCATTTGGTTTAACATGAAGACATCAGTGTCGCACTAATTGATTTTGTGTTCTCTACAAGCTGTCCATCCCTTGGATACAATCCTCTGATTCAGTCCTAATGAAAAGATCAGAATGTGTTCCTGCTGAGGGCCACCACATTAGGTCAAGTTTAAGCACTGACCAAAGCGCTATTAGGATGTCTGCAAGTGAAAAGGTTGTGGTACATAAAAGAGCTGGACTGCAGCACCTTCCATCATTAAGAATTCTTAACAGAAGCACTGACAAGTCTTCATGACAGTAGCAAAAAAGACAGAAAAAAAACACCTGTATGAAAAAGGAAATAGAAAATTACACAACAATTCTTTAGACTATATAACACGTTCTAAATGCAAAAGTAATTAATAGAGATGAGCGAGTAGTACTCGATCGAGTAGGTATTTGATCAAATACTACGATATTCGAAATACTAGTACTCGATCGAGTACCACTCGCTATTCAAATGTAAAAGTTTGATGCAGAACCAGCATTGATTGGCCGAATGCTATACAGTCGGCCAATCAACGCTGGTTCTTCTCCTACCTTTAGAAGTCTTCTCCGTGCAGCTTCCCCGCGGCATCTTTCGGCTGTTCATTCACTCTGCCAGGCATCGGGCCTGGGCAGAGCCGACTGCGCATGTCCGCTTGTAGTGCAGACATGCGCAGTCGGCTCTGCCCAGGCCCGATGCCTGGCAGAGTGAATTCAGAGCCGGAAGACACCGCGGGGACGCTGCAAGGAGAAGACTTCTCGGAGGATCCAGCCCGACCCTCACTCGTGGACTTGGTAAGTATAATTTGATCGAACGTTGCCTACCCCTGAAACGAGCATTTTCCCCCCATAGAGTATAATAGGATTCGATATTCAATTCGAGTAGTCAAATATTGAACGGCTACTCGAAACGAATATCGAACCTCGGTATGAGGTTAGCTCCTTTCTCTTCTGAGGATTTTCGTCTTCCTTGGACAAGTTGAAGGAAATGTATATTGCTACAGCTTAAGACAGGTGCATTGCTAAAGGGTCCTGGTGTAAAAGTTCAGTTTGCCACTTATATCCCCACATAATTTTCTTCATGGCTGCCCATTACTGGATCTCTTAAGTGACTCATCTTTAAAGGGATTCTATTAAAGGTGAGCGAATAGTATTTGATCGAATACCTCGCTCCCATAGGAATGCGTGTAAGCGGCCGAATACCAAGGGGTTAAGCGCATCGAAAATTCACTGCGCTTAACCCCCTGGTGTTCGGCCACTTACACACATTCCTATGGGAGAGAGGTATTCGATCAAATACTATTTGCTCATCTCTAGATTCTATCACTAGAATCCTTTTTTTTTTTCACAAACGGATTGCTTTAGAAAGGCTATTTGTCTACTACCTTTGTTATTCTGATCCGCCCCGCCGTTCCTGAGAAATTTCTTATTTCTTCCTCATGTAATTGAGTCTTCTGAAAGCACAGGGGGCGTCCCCTATGTTACCCAAAGACCCTCCAGCGACGCCTCTGTCTTGTTCTGCCACTGAGTCATCACGTGTTATCGGCGGCAGAGCTGACTGCACATGTCCATTCGGCCATTTTGCTGTAGCTTCTTACACAAGTGTCCGTTCAGCCACAGGAAAATGGCTGAACTGACATGCACATTTGGCTCTGCTGGCTGATGATGCGTGTGATGACTCGGCGGCGGAACAAGACAGTAAAGTCTTCGGTTAGCACAGAGGACGTCCTCTGTGCTTTCAGTTATATAAGGAATAAATTAATTTCTCAGGAATGGCGGCAAGGATCAGAATAACAAAGGTAGGAGAAGAATTGCCTTTTTAAAGGATATTTTGACGTCTCTGTAAAAAAATGGATTCTAATGATAGAGAATTCCTTTAAGTACCACCTAGATTATCACCTCTACTACCCCATCTCTGAAACCCCATCGATTATGATATTTCAATGTATTTTCTTAAACCATAGTTCATGTATCATTGCTGAAACCAACATTTGTGCCAGGGAACCACCATATTATGGCCACAGAATGCCTTTGGCTATGTAATCTGGAAAATCTGGAACCCTCTCTGCCACTGTCCAGACTGCAGTCTACTTTGCTGTATTCAGAAGCTGTACAAAATAAATTAAGGGCTGGGGTTTTTTGACCTACCAGGCTTTTTGTATTTTTGACTTTGGTCTTTACACCAATCTGGTCAGAATTCCAATGCAGTGCTGAACAATATATCTCATGCATTGCTATGTTTGACCCTAATTACTGTAAAGCCGGATATACACATTATGAAGACCAAAATGGCAGATTCAGCCATTTTTCTGATGAACAATGGTGATTAAATATGTAAATGCCAGGAGCTATTGGCTGAAAATATCCATCACATGATTGCGCAATTTAGTTGTTTATTTTAGTTGAATGATCCCATCATCAATTGGACGGCCGCATGACAGCCATCCGGAATCTAAAGTATGTGGCCAGCCTAAGGCTCTGTACTGCACCGTATAGTTTCTGAATAGGTGGAAAGGACGGAGCCACTTCAGACACCTCTGGCAGTTTCTTATCTCTCTCAGAACAAAGAAATCAGCCCAATCCTTATTCTTCCTAACATCTTCCATAAGGAGTAGGGTCTAGAGACCCTCAGACATTAGATGGGTGATCAGACCTATCAAAATTGTTCATTTCAGATGTTACCAGTCTAATGTGAATGGTTAGCTTAAAGAGGACCTTTCACAATCTGGGGTACATGCGGTTTAATAGACTGCTAGAAAGCCAACAGTGCGCTGAATTCAGCGCACCATCAGCTTTCCCGTTCTGTGCCCCCATTAAAGAGCTATCGGTGCCGGTACCGTAGCTCTTCACTGTCAGAAGGGCGTTCCTGACATTCACTCAGGAACACCCTTCCTCACCATAGCGCCTATAGCGCTGTACTGTGAGAGCAGTGAAGAACGCCCCCCTCCCCTCCTGATAGTACTCGTTCATAGACGTTCTGCATCATCACTGGGCTGTAAACAACGACCACTCTCACAGTGCAGCACTATAGACGCTACTATGAGATAGGGCGTTCCTGACTGACTGTCAGAAATGACCTTCTTACAATGAAGAGCTACGGTACCGGCACCGATAGCTCTTCACTGGGGGCACAGAACGGGAAAGCCGATGAATTCAGCGCACTGTCTGCTTTCTAGAGGTGTATTAAACCGCATGTGCCCCATATGGTGAAAGGTCTTCTTTAACTCCAAACAAGTTTTAATGTGTCCATTTTATATAGACACCATGACATAACACCGCAATCATACCTGTAGCGAAAGCACATTAGTAAACTAGATAAAATTTTATACCATACTATAACCTCATTCCCAGTAACATGTATTCATATTAGGAAATACAGGGATTTTGAACATGCTATTCTTTAAATTATCTTGTCATAGAACAGATCACATGAAAAAATGATGAGCCCGGGGAAGCCAGCAGCCATGTAAGCAGTGGTTCAAAGAAAGGACAATGTGACACATACATGGTCTCCAAAAGAATCCATTTTCCACTGCCAACACCTTCTGAAAGAGCTATAACAATCCATGTTTGTGAACGCCCAGTAGTATAGGGCATAAAAGAGGTGGGAAAGGGGGAAGCAGGAGGTTGAGGGCAAAGGCTGTTCATTGATATAATTGAGTGGTCTCCTAATTAAAATTCCTGCTGTTTGGGGAAGCTGCTAATTGGTCGGGAGCTCTTGTGGTTGGACATGAGCTTGACGGCTTTGTTCCCAATGTCCAGAGTAGGTGGATGGGGCATGATTAGACTGAAGGGTGATAGAGGTGAATTTTTGGATTGTGATGGTGAATAACTGTTCAAAAGGAAATGGGGCCCTAGACGGGGTGTGAGCGGAGAGCTGTAATGTTTGTGAAATAACAAGAACTCAAATCACTTTTGACAAGTGAATAGGATTGGAAATAATGTGGCCTTTTGAAAAGAACTGTTCACAAATGAGGAAAACCATGAGATAATGAGGGAGGAAGAAAAAAAAACAATGTCAAGATTTTTCTCTTCGCTAGCTCCTTTTTCATAACTGGCTTCTGTTTTAGATAGTAGCCATTTAGCATTGTATGAATGGAAATGTCTGTTATTAGAAACAAGTGGAAAGAAGCTGGCGTTTCCTCAAAAAATCTATGTGTTTGAGCATATACAAGTATGGCATCTATGAGTATATGCCACCTAAGGCTTAGTACACACTACGTATGCGGTATTAATGTCAGGAAGGCATACAAGCCTAATGTATTCTATGAGAAAAATGTATATTAATGTTATTCACTTTTGGCATACTTGTTATAATGGGCATACCTTTTTACTTTCCAAAATGCATTGGGAAATATATTGAAAAGTACATGTTGCAAGTGATGTACTAGAATAAAATTACAAAAAAAATGAATGCAATTGTTTACTAATGGGATTTTCTGGGTTATAAACATTCATATCCTCAGGACAGGTCATCGATATCAGTATGGTGGGACTATGACACTGGTGCTAGAACTACGCGGTGGATGGAGCCAGCAGCAAATGACTCTTTATACTATGGAGTGGCTCTGCCAAATTGTTAAAGATCAGTTTCCTTTATACTGAATGACAACAGTTAATTGTTGGGGGTGCCGATAGGTCAATTAGTATTGTTGACCTATCCTAAGGATAGCTACATAGTAGATGAGGTTGGATAAAGACATGAGTCCATCAAGTCCAACCTATAACCCTACAATCCCCTACAGTGTTGATCCAGAGGAAGGCAAAAAAAACCATGAGGCTCATGCCAATTGCCCTATTTCAGGGGAAAAAATTCCGATCAATTTCAAAAGCCCTTGTACCTGCATTAGGGTTGAGCTAATCTTGAGATTTCAGGATTGTTTATAAAAAATGATTTTCGATCATTTTCCAGCCAATCCCGATTGTTAAATTTGCTCGAACGCCGATCGGGATCCAATCTTTCCCAATCCCAATCACTCAACCCTATTCATGATTTATACATGAATAGGGTTGAGCCGATCTTGAGATTTCAGGATCGTTTTTAAAATACAATTTTCGATCATTTTCCAGCCAATCGTGAAATTTGTTCAATCACCAATTGGCATCTGATCTTTCCCGATCCCGATCGCTCAACTCTAACCTGCATACCAGTCTGCTATCCGTTTCATTGCTTTTAACCATTTTTTGGTAGAGGTACTGGTATGGTTAGGATCATTGTTAAGAGTCAGTGTCCACCTTCACCCAAACTTTAATCGTTTGACAGACATTATCCTAAAGCACCATCTGGTTTAGTTAAGAATTTTATGAAAGTGGGTTGCCCTGACTGCAAAGAAACCTGAAACTACAATATAACATATCCGCATCCCTGCTTTTCAGTTGGCATCTGAATTAGTAACTAGTAGAGATGAGCGAGTACTGTTCGGATCAGCTGATGCGAACAGCACGCTCGCATAGAAATGAATGGACGTAGCCGGCACACGGGGGGTTAAGCGGCCGGCCGCCGTCAAAGCGGAAGTACCAGGTGCATCCATTCATTTCTATGGAGCGTGCTGTTCGGATTGGCTGATCCGAACAATACTCGCTCATCTCTAGTAACAAGCCTTGTCTTGCCCAAAAGGCTCTTTCCACAGTAAAGGTTTGCCCCTGTCACCCCACTCATTTAGAGCCCATATATACAGCCCCTTTCTTAGAAAGTTTAATATTAGCAGTGAAGAGAGTTAAATTCTGGGATTCAATGTATTGCATAATGATTTTGTGTTGCATTTATCAAAACGGTGTTTCATGGGTAAGTCACTTTTCGCTTGAAATTGTCTCTGGTCAAACACTATATCCTTTGGATAGGGGATAGCTTTCATTTGTGATGCAACCCATTTAAAGTATTGAAGGGAATGAACAGGAAGATGAAGTTCAGTAATCGATCATGTTCCATATAAAACTTAACTTTTAATCAAAGACATCTTTACACAAATCAATAAAAGCAACTGGAGATCCCCATGTGTCGTCCAGCTTAGTTTTATATGGAACATGACAAAAAGCTGGACTTCATCCTTCCTGTTTGCTCATTATGTCCCAAGCCGGTGGGGGCTTTCAAGTCCGTGCATTCGTGATCCGGGAGTAATATTGTGAAGTGGGATTACCTTCAACATTGATGAACTGTGAGTGGGCTGTGTCTTTTCCTTTTCCCCTGTTCCTTATTGTACAATGAAGGGAATGGCATGTGTAAAATTTTTCTTTATAAATGATTACAATGTCAGTTTATTCATGTATTTTTAATGAGGCACCCTTCCTATTTCACTGTTACGGTTCTGTGTATATATATATATATATATATATATATATATATATATATATATATATATATAATATTTTTTGAACAAGACACTGCAGCGAGGTCCACAGGCCCATATGGGCGGCTGTATGTCCGAACTCAATGTGAACAGTGTGCAACACACACTGGCCGAGGTGCGGCGCAGTACTCAATGTGAAAAACTGCAGTGGCAGTGGTGTGGTGCGATACTCAATGTGAACAGGGTGCAACGAAACCCTGCCAGTTAAGCTCACTGGCCAGGTACACCAATACTGCTGAAACAAACAAGGCTGCCAAGGGTTAAACACTCACCCCAAGTCAGCAAACACACTTACCCCAGCACAGCTAGAGGTGCTCCTGCACACAGCTAGGAGTTACCAAGGGAGTTTGCATGCTCCTGCACACAGCTAGGAGTCATCAAACACACATGCCCTTGCAACAGCTAGGGGTGCTCGTGCACACAGCTACGAGCGCTTCTGCAACAGCTAGAAGCCACCACGGAAGTCTGAACATGGCTTAGTTTGACAGTCTAAATGAGGCTATCTCAGAGACCAAACCTGCTGCAGCTCCTCAGGCTGGAACAGTCTCTACTGCTCCTAGCCCTGGTGAAGAGCTGAAAGTTCAGGATTTACAGGTCCTAACTAACAGCACCCAGATAGAAGCAGAGAAACCTCACACAGAGGCCTAGCCTGGCAACCTGCCTGAATACTGGAGCCTATCCCTGAGACTATTGTCATTAAACAAGCTTCCATGGACTTTTAGGAAAATTCAATCAAAGTGTGAGCGCCGGCTCACACTATTTAAAGGGAAGTCCCATCCCAATCGGGGCAGTGGTCATGACCTCACCGCTCATGTTCAATAGGGGAGAAAAGGCACTTAGCTTGTGAGCAGCTCCAAAAGTATGAGCATGCTCAGTAGGGCGAAAGCTGGACTTAGCTTGACCCGCAGGTGGCGCTGTGTGCTGGGAGAGCAACCTGTGGGACCCAATCCTAACACTCACTTTTTGAGTGTAAGAAATGCAGAAAAGTTGCTTTTTGCTGCTGATTTTGCAGCGTTTTCTTTTAGCCATACCCAGGAGTGGATTGAGCAGAAGGAAGAAGTCTAAGGCTGGGTTCACACTGGGTTTTTTAGTCCAGAAACTGAGACGGAGACCACCTCATTTTCCGGACCAAAAAACGGGTAGCTGCAACTTGATGCCGGTGCGGTGCACTGGCATCCAGTCACACTCTCCTCCCAACCAGGCCCATTCATTGGGCCTAATCCAAAGCGGAGGGAGTGTCTTCAGGTGGACTCACGAGGTGGAACAAATGGCTCCCGGAAAAAAGAACTGATTGGCTCCCATTGTTGGTCAGGATTTTGAGGTGAATTCGGCCTCAAAATCCTGACCAAAAAACTATGTGTGAACTCAGCCTTAGTACTTCCTATATATTTCTCATTCCCTTTGTAGCCACTATTGAGTTTTGCTCAAAAAACTGTAGCAAAATCTGCAACAAAAAATTTGAGGAATATTTATCATGAGCCAAATTTGTTAAGCGTTTAGCTCTATCTTTTCTTCATTTGGACCTTTCTAAAGCAATCCTATATTTTCTACGCCACTTCTCCAGATAATACACAATAAAATTACAACTAATTATTTTAACATTCAGTACAATTTAGACTATTTTGGCATGTCTCGCGCCATATAAAATCTGCAGAACGTTTTGGCACGTTAATATTTTGCACATATTTCAAATGACATTATACCACTGAATGCTAAAAGATAGTTTCAGGCAGGACAAATAACACGATTATATGGCAAGTTTCAATCTTCAGAGTAAAATGACAATTATACAACTTCACACTTTGGCTTCAATTCATTAATTATTCTTAGGAAAGGATATTCATTTTACTTTCTATAGCTCTACAACTAACTAAACAATATGTATCAAAAGACTTGATGAGGACCATGTCGGTGGAAATTGAGGTCTCCCTTTCAATCTTTAATCACCTAAAGTAATAATAACTAGAGATGAGCGAGTAGTTAAATACTCGAGATTTGAATATTCGATTCGAGTAGTCCTCAATATTCGACTACTTGATCGAATATCGAATCCCATTATAGTCTATGGGAATCAAATGCTCGTTTCAGGGGAAACCAATATTCAACATACGGGAGACACCAAGTCCATGAGTAGCAGGAGGAGAGTGTTGAGGAGGAGTGAAGGAGAGTGCGGTACTTGGGCAGGAGTGCGGTACTGGTTCTGCAGGAGGCTCGTCTTTGACGAGGCAGAGTCTAAGATTGGACCACAATGTAGACTGCATATTTAACATTAGAGCCGTCTACATTGTGGTCCAATCTTAGACTCCGCCTCGTCAAAGACGAGCCTCCTGCAGAACCAGCGTTGACTGGCCGAATGCTATACACTGTATATCATTCAGCCAATCAACACTAGTTCTGATTGGCCAAATGCTATACAGTGTATAACATTCGGCCAATTTTTACTGCGAATAGCGAGTAGTATTCGATCGAGTACTAGTATGTCGAATACCGTACTATTCGATCGAATACCTACTCAATCGAATACTACTCACTCATCTCTAATAATAACTAGAGATGAGCGGACAGTAAAATATTCGATATTCGTTATTCGTTTTGAATAGCCACTAAATATTCTACTATTCGAACGAATATCAAACCCCATTATATTCTATGGGAAAAATGCTTAGTTTCAGGGGAACCCACAATTCGACTCAGGAGGGTCACCAAGTCCACTATGACACCTCAGGAATTGATGCCAACACCTCTGCAATGCAACTGGGGCAGCAGGGCAAGCATTCCTGGGGGAATCTAACAAGCCCAAGTCACAGTTTTACCCCACAATCACAGTCTATCAACTATACACTTTCTACACTCAAAAAAGTGGGAAAATACCTTCTACATGCTATCAAAGTGGGAAAATACCTGGAAACCTTCTTTCTTCCCCAATTGGATGGACAGAAACCAAAATTTGATGTTAAAGAAACATTTACAAGCACCCCTTTAAATCACGTTGCCCATGACAACCACAGATGGAATAGGCAATGGGAGATCCAACAGTACCCACCCTTAACTGTCATTGTGGATGTGTGTGTGTGATGTGACCCATAAGCTGAGCTACCAACAGAGATTGAGGGCCTTTAGGTGACTTCAGCCTTGCACCAGCAGAGTTTTTTTGCCCTTTGGGTGAGTTGAGCCTTGCACCTTTAAAATTGTTAGCCCCTAAAATGGTGGTTCCAGAACCATCACTCTCATTGTGTGGGATTGATGCAGTGGATTGGAGTGAGGACCCAGATATTGACCTTGATCGTGATTGTGAAATTGATAACATTTTGGCATCAAGTCCTGGGGGTAACTTTTATTTAGAGAACCGCAAAAGCGGAGAATTGGCTGCAACCACTACTACCGTTAATGGTCCTTTAATATCGGACTCTACATTAATACGTTAATAGTCCAAACAACATGCTCCAGTACTTCACATGTAGATCAGAAAACACTTTCCCTTCCAACACCAGATTTAACCAAGCTTCACCATCATCATCCTGCAGAGATGGAGCCACTAAAGGAAACCTTGCCTTCAAAGGCATGTTCTGGAGCTGTGGCTGAGCCAAATCTAAACACAGAGTCCTTTGGAACTGAAAAAAATTCACCAGCAGTGTTTTTGGCCCTTAGGGTGAGTTGAGCCTTGCACCAGCACGTGTCCCGTAACATCAGGCAAGCCCTACGTTCTGCGCTTTGCACAAAGTTCCACTTGAACACTGACGCGTGGACAAGTGCATGCGGCCAGAGACGCTACATCTCAATCACGGCACACTGACTGAACGTAGTTGAGGCTGGGACCGGGTCTCAAACTGTGGCGGCCTGCCTTGTCTCCCCGCCCAATATTCCTGGCAGGAGTGCTGAAACACCAACCTCCTCCTCCTCCACCATTAAATCGACCCCAGCTACGAGCTGGAAACGCTGCAACACTGGCATGAGGAGATGTCAGCAGGCCGTGCTGAAGCTCATCAGCTTGGGGGACAGATAGCACACTGCCTCCGAGGTGAGGGATGCCATCCAGGATGATATGGCAATATGGTTTTGCCCACTGCACCTGGGCCCAGGCATGTTTGCGTATGTGATAATGGCGGGAACCTAGTAGCAGATCTGGAGCTTTCCAGACTCAAACACGGTCCACACATGGCCCAAGTTTTCAACTTGTTGATGCAAAGGTTCTTTGAAACCTACACCATTGTGCCTGATATACTGGTCAAAGTGCGGCCATTTTTGTAAGTGAGAAGTAGCCGCTGCTAGGCTGAAAACATTCAGAGCACACTCCTGTTGTCTTCGCACCGATGGCTGGCGGAGGAAGACAAGGGGGATGAAGTGGCATTTCATGTCACTGTCCCACACGAGGCTTGAGGGTGAAGTTCAGTGCATCCCATTGCTTCAGCACGCATGGTGTGAAGGGGAGTTGAAAATGTAGGAAATGGAGAGTGACCCTTACAGTTGGGGGCAGCAAAGTCATGCCAAGTAACACACTCGCAACAAAGGCATAGTTCACATCATGGAGAGCAAACAATACTGGATTGAACAAAAATTTGTATTGAGCTTATATAGCATGACTGAATTGCTGTGTATCACACTTAGCTTTAGGGAGTACAGCATTAAAAACAGGCTTGACCATATATGGACTGAATGAACGGCTGTCTCCCACTTGTGGGGTCCAGCATGTGGAAAGCTGGATGTTGCGTATATAGACTGAATGAATTGCTATGTATACCACTTAGCTTTTGGGGGTAGACCCTTAAAAATTGGATTGAGCGGATTTAGCCTGATTGAATTGCTGTGTCTCCCACGTAGCTTTGGGGGGTACAGCATTAAAAAACTGAATTGAGCTTTTATAGTTCGACTGAATTGCTGTCTTTCACACATAGCTTTTGGAAGGTAGACCCTTAAAAATTGGATTGAGCGTACATAGCTTGACTGAATTTCTGTGTATCCCACCTAGGTTTTGGGGCTACACACAGTAGATATCTGGACTGAGCGTACATAGCCGGACCTAATTGCTCTGTATCCCTGTTTTGGGGGGACACCGCCTGGAAAGCTGGGTTGAGCGTATATTGCTGGACTGATATGCTCTGTATCCCTGTTAGGTGTTTGGGGGGACACTTCCTGCAAAGCTGGGTTGAGCATATATTTCTGGACTGAATGCTCTGTATCCCTGTTAGATGTTTGGGGAGACACCGCCGGCAAAGCTGGGCTGAGCGTATATCGACTCCTCTCCCTGCAGTGTATAGCTCTGAAAAGAGCTGTTGTTCTTCCATTTTTCCCTGCCTATCTGAAGCTAATCCCTATCTAGCCCTCAGCAGCTTGTCTGTCCCTGTGTCTGAAAGCCGGAAAATGAAACGAAGATGGCGCTGGCTATTCTTATAACTCAGAGGTCACATGTTTTTGGCAGTCAATGGGTTTTTTCAATTTTTTTCAATGCCTCCGTTGTCGTAGTTCCTGACCCACCTCTCCTGCACAGTTATTGGTGCAAAAAGGGAAGGTGGGAGGGGATACGAATTTTTACTGCGTTTGCCGTGTGGTATTCGATTGGAATCGAATACCCCGAACGGCCTGATATTCGATCGAATACCTATTCGATCGAACGGCGTTCGCTCATCTCTAATAATAACCTAATTAACAACACGTTTAACAAGATCTATATTTGATATTCTTCTATAAATTTGAAGATGTATTAATATTGTAAAATAAAGCAATCCATGTCTCTGTTTCAACAGTGCAGTCAATAAAGAGGCCTCCACCCAAACCATATCCAATGTGCAATGAAAAGTCAAAGAAACATCCAAAATCACTTGTTAAAACTTAGCTTTTAATGCAGCATGTACAAAAAATCCAAATGGCAATTTGGTAAAAACCACACCCTCTTACGCGTTTCAGAACTTCTGTCTCTTAGTCACAGCATAATTTTGGACTCTGGTAGATGGATGTTTCTTCAACTTGTCATTATTTGTCCGCCTCTGACCAAGGGGTAGACATCTCGTGCTATGGATTGTACAAGCATTTGTATCCACTTGGTACACTCATGGGTGAAAAAAAAAAAAAATTGTGTGCTTCTGTGGACCTACGGTCTGCAAAACAAAACTCAATCGTCTGAATAAACACATTTAAATGAGTGAGTACATAAGGCATCTGCTAGAAATGCAGATTCCACACTACATGAAATGCAGACATGTGAATAAGGCCTTACAAATGCAGAAGTAAAAATCTCACAAAATTGCTGGCATGTGAATATGGCTTAAGAGCTTGTCTCTATTTTGCACTATAGAGGTGCATACGGTCAGTACTGGTGTGTCATATAATTCTGATTGTATGTGAAGAACTGATTTTTTTTTTTCTGCCAGAATTTGTAGAAATATGTGGCCCATTCCATTGGACTCTGTAGGTATAGAATCTGTGACAAAACTGAATTCAACTCAGTCATTCGCGCTCTGACTTCTACCAGCTCTTGATCTCCCCTCCTCTGGGCTACAGACCCTCCTTCCTATCCAAATAGGAGGCGGACCTAAATCTATCCCTTTCCGAGTTGCAGTCCTCCCAAATGTGTTTTTAAGAAAATAGATTGGCTTCAATGGTGAAATATTGATCATTTAATGAACACAGAAAGGTCAGTTTTTGGCAAGACAAAAGTTGTCGCCTTGTCATGTGATGCCCCCAATCCTAGTGTACAGCCTCGCCGGTGCTCACTAATTGATCGGTTAATTAGTGGGTGTGTATAAGAAGAACTCCAGCACCCCAAACCTTCACTTGAACTGCAACTTCACCTCTGAC
This sequence comes from Leptodactylus fuscus, assembly GCF_031893055.1. Classification (NCBI taxonomy): domain Eukaryota; kingdom Metazoa; phylum Chordata; class Amphibia; order Anura; family Leptodactylidae; genus Leptodactylus; species Leptodactylus fuscus. The sequence goes on from NC_134274.1 coordinate 45,195,116, forward strand.
AGCATGCCAAAACTCAACCCAAAGCCTTGATTTTATCAAGAGGCTGAAGACCAGATCCACTGCAGAGGTGGCTGGCACCTTTAATGTGTCTCAGCGTCAAGTACAAAGAATTAAAAAACATTTGACCAGACTGGAGATGTTTTTGGCAAGCCCGGGTCTGGCAGATGCCACAAGACAATGATTCATACTGGTCACCTCAAGTCCCTGTGTCAACTAGAACAGTTTGTAGGATTCTGCCTCGAAATGTCCTCCATGGTGGAATTAGTGCCCAGAAGCCATCATTAAACAAAAGGCAATTAAAGGCCCACAGCCTGCTAAACAGATGGATGCTGGAAAAGTGGCAGAAGGTGGATTTCTCAGATGAATCTTCAGTTGAATTACACCACAGCCATCGCAAATACTGCAGGAGACCTACTGGAGCCCGTATGGATCCAAGATTCCACCACCAAACTTAACTGTTTTCTGGGTGTAAGATCATGGTCTTGAGTTACATTCAGTATGGGAATATGCAAAACATTTGCAAGGTGGAAGGTGATATCCATAACCTAAAATATCAAGAAGTATTAGCTTCCTCTTACATTCCCAATCATAAAAGGGGTCAAATTTTGCCGCAGGATGGTGCTCCATCTCATACATCCATCTCTACATTAAAGTTCCTCAAGGCAAAGAAGATGAAGGTGCTCCAGCACTGGCCAGCCCAGTCACCAGACATGAACATCATTGAGCAGGTTTGGGGTAGGATGAAAGAGGAAGCTTGGCAGACAACTCTGGGAGACATGTTAGACTTCATTCTTTGCTATTACTGATGACATCATCAACAAATTGTATGAATCATTATTGAAACGCATGGATGCTGTCCTTCAAGTTCATGGAAGTCACACAAAATATTAAATATGGCTCTCATAGCACCACAACTTCATTCACCAATGTTAGGAAACATATCTTTGTATTTGAACTTAATTATTGGTTTGATTTTCATATAACTTTATGTGGGCAACAAAACTTTTGTCTGGCCAAAATCTGACCTTTCTGTGTTCATTAAATGATCAATATTTCAGCAGTGAAGCCAATTTATTTTCTTAACAAAAAAGAAACACATTTTGGAGGGTTTCAGCTTTCATATGAGTCATTTTTAAAACCAATGGATGAATTTAAAGTCAATTTATCAGCTTTTGATTCCACAACATGGAAAAGCGGCAGAACTTTTGTCAGGGACTGTACATAAACTCCTAAATAGGGCTGAGCGATTGGCATCGGATCTCGATCGGCGATCAAGCAAATTTCACGATCGTGATCAGCTGGAAAATTATCGAAAATCAGATTTTAAAAACGATCCTGAAATCTCAAGATCGGCTCAACCCTAGATGTTGACAAAAGATCTATAATAAGAAAAAGATTTTCCTAATGCATTTTTTGTATACATTGCTAACTAGGGAATATTCTTTGAATCGACAGTAGCCAAAGAATTTCAATGGCACCACTTGGCTAATTTTACTTGGCCAGTATATGCTGTGGTCAGTATCAAGTCTCTGACCTTCCACTATGTCACGCAGGATATGTACTGTATGTTGTCTCATGTGCAAGTAATAAAATAATGTAATTAGCATTAACTAGAAATAAACAATTATTCCAATTACAAAGAATAGTCAAACTTTTAACAACTGAAACAAACATGGGACGTGTTGGATGTGACATATCACAATTTTTATGATATGAACCTTATACTTCTATCACGATCATTTCTAAGACTCATTCTCCTGATTCATTTATTGGACTTGTTTGTTTGACTTGTTCATTTTTTTCCATCTCTGTACTACTCCTTCAATTAACAGATGGTGTCTATTTCACAATATGCTAATTCCGCATACATGCCCAGTGAATTGAGATGCAAATCCTTCCCTTTATATACTGGAATCTTAATTCAGAGACCCACGGCTGGCTATGCAACTGTCATGGCATCTGGGAGTGTCACCTTCTTGAGGTGCTATTAATCCCTATCCTGATGCACAGTATAATTGTATTTCCCATGCTGCATTTAGGTTATTTGCTTTTATTTTTCCTGAAGGTTCTTTCATGAATTATGTATTTTAATAAATTGATGTGTGTTTAGATTTTGTTTCCTAAACCAATATAAATAGTGACCAAAAAATGATGGTCCTGTCTCCACATCTGAATGTGCACCGCCAGTCCATTCACTGTCTATGGGACATAAAAAATCCAAGTACTGCACTCGGCTATAGTGAATGAATGGAGTGCATGATCATACTTTTACTTGGGACTAGGTAACAATTTTTGGTACATTAGGTGACTGGCAGTCTTGAGGTACATCCACAAAGAGAAATCTGCCAAAGATTTGAGAGCAGATTCTGCCCTTAATCTGCCTCCCGTTATTTTCAATGGGAGGCAGAGATCGCAACACGACGTCCTGCTCACCTTGATGCAGCATCCTTGCAGGGAGTCCCTGAAGCTCAGGAGTCCCCGATGATTAGGCTCAATCATCCAGGTCTAAATCAACAAAGGAAAGTTTTGATGCAGGGGCAACGGCGTTCCGTCACGGCAATCCCATGGCTAAATATGGCAGCAGAAAACGAAGAGTAATTTCTCTCCACTTTTTATCGTGTGAACCTAGACTTATTTTGGAGGTAAACATTTTGAAGAGGACCCAGTACAAAAGCAATGCTCTGATTCCTTCAATCTCAGAATTTGTGGCACACACTTTCACACTAACACACTTTCACACATCAGAGGATTAGACACACAGCTCAGCACACATCAGAGGATTAGATACACAGCTCAGCACACATCAGAGGATTAGATACACAGCTCAGCACAGATCAGAGGATTAGACACAGCTCAGCACACATCAGAGTATTAGATACACAGTTCAGCACACAATATCACACATCAGAGGATTAGATACACAGCTCAGTATACACCATCACACATCAGGATATTAGATACACACAAAAAAAATTGAATCTCCATTGAAAGTGATACATATCATAAACTTATCCTAGTAATATGCTGTTACTTAAAGGGGTTTCGCTTAGAAAAACATTGATACAAAAAAAAAAAAAATGACACACCTGTCAATGGGTTCTGTGTGGTTTTGGTTCTTTTGTAGTGAACTCTAATGGATAACCAGGAGAATAACCAAACTATTTGTTATGAAGGTATTTGCACCACAGCTTTGTAAATGAAGGGTTAACTGCCATTTTATGAGAGATAATATTAATTTCCCATTTCTTGATTGAACAGCAGGTGAAAAAAAAAAAAAAGATGTTTTTAATCCACTGCTTGTCTGACGCTTTCTACTGGTTTTTCATAGTCAGATTCTTCTTATTTTTAATAATAAATGGTATACTTCAAAGAAAAGTTCTAAGGTTTAATACAGCAGAAGATCAGAGGTGTCATTTCAGAGGAGATTCAGAGATCGGATGGTTATGACGCCTTGAAGGCCGCCTGCATTTTTGTTTAACAGTTTGAGGTCAATGTTGATCCGAGTCTGGGTCACCCATTTCACAGCCTGACACATTGCAGTCAAAGGAGAACTTCATCTAACATGCAGGTCACTACTGAGGTCTCTAAATTGTAATGAAAGCACTGATGTCGTTTCTTTAAGTGTCGGGCTATTGTTAGATTTTAGAACTGAGGTGATTGTGTGTAGCATTTACATTTATTTTTGAAGAATTGTGCATGACAATTTCCTATAGATTTGGAAGATCAATCTGGAAAAACTTTGTGCATAATATTTGTTATAAGATGGGTCACAATCTCTGCTCAAAGGTTTAATCAAGGATGTCAAGGGTGTAACTATTAGAGATGAGCGAGTACTGTTCGGATCAGCCGATCCGAACAGCACGCTCCATAGAAATGAATGGATGCACCTGGTACTTCCGCTTTGACGGCGGCCAGCCGCTTAATCCCCCGCGTGCCGGCTACGTCCATTCATTTCTATGCGAGTGTGCTGTTCGGATCGGCTGATCCGAACAGTACTTGCTCATTTCTAGTAACTATCAGTGTAGCAGACGTAATAGCTGCTATTGGGCTCAATCACTAAGTGGGGGCCACTTCCAATGAGACAATAGATGCGGTTAGTTATAATAATGGATGATGGAAGAAGTAGAAAATTGAATGTGCATCCATTACTTTACAAGGCGCCATAATGGCTGCATGTGACATCATTATAATTACTTTCTTCATATACATAGTGATCTTTTTGTGTGTGCATTATTGTACAGTGATATCACTGTGTGCATTATCCTAATATTGTCATATCATTCACTGTGTATGCTATTCATGTACTGTGACATTACTGTTTGCATTATTCCTGTAACATCACTCATGCATTATCTGTTTCAGTGTAGCACTGCCCACATTCCATCACGTGAAGGTTGTTATGCCTATAAGGGAAGCTCTGGCTGGTCTAGTCAGAGCTCCGAGATGCTGAGTGCTGCCTCATTGTCCAATCCTGAACTGAGCAGAATATTGAAACTGCTAAGGTGCCTGCTATTGATTGCACATTTTTTCTCCAAAATACACCTGTTGCACCTACAAGTCCCCAAAATGGACAAATTTTAATTTAAAAATATGACTGCTATGTGTATATAAAGAAACCATGGGAAAGCATGTTAGGAATAGGGCCACAGTCTCCGCAATGGTGTATGGAGGTTACCGGACCGTTCCTCTTTTTTGCTCCCGGCCCCCCACCTTCTAGGTTTCAGATGTCAGACCAAAACTTCCACGGCACTGTGCAGAGGTTACCGATCCCCTCCTGAGCTGGACCTCTAACTTACATGGCAGCAGATCAGACGGTGGGCTGGAACCTATTTAAGAGTGGCCCATGCTCCGGCTCACAGCCGGCTATTCAATTTTCTGATGGTAAGTTCAGCATTTGCCTGTGTTTGTGACTCCTGTTTTGTATTTGTCTTGGTCTCCTGATTGTGTACTGTGTCTAGTCCTGTTGATGATCGCAGCTTGCCTTTACACCTCTGTTCCTTGAACCTGACTTTGTACTGCTTTTCTCTCCTGCTACCGACTTGGCCTGCTTGACCTTCCCTATGGATTACCCTTAATATTGTGCTGCCTTCCCGTTGATGACCCGGATTGGATGACTACGCTTCGGTACTCTGCTTCCATCGACCTGCTACTTCCTGCCACTGCCTTCTGGTTCCTCAGACCTACAGCTCAACTCTGAAGACCTGCTGGTAAGAGTTCTGCTCTATCTGATAGGGCAACCAAGTCCATCCTCACCATAAGGGGCTCTGGTGATCATCTCTGTGGGGTTGGAGTTGTTACGGTTCGGGTGTGCTGGATACTCAGTGCCATGTTTGCCATTCTATTGGCTCGTTTCTGCATCTACTATCCTAACCATACCTTCCCCCAAAACAGGCACAATTGTGTAGCATTTTAAATGTTTAAATGCTAAACTAGCATTTATGGTTAAACTAGCAAACAGGAAAACAACCGGGTACCCCTGGTTGTCACATATAACCCACACCTGGAGATGCTGAGAGGAATTACACGCAAACTACATCCACTACTACAAAAAGACAGCTGTCTAAAATCCATATTTCCAGACCCCCCCCCCCCCTCTCCTGTGCTATAGGCAGCAACCAAACCTCAGGAATATGGTGATTAGCAGCTCACTGTCACCTCCAACTAAAACCGCAACATTTCCATGTGGACAGAAAAGATGCAAAACCTGCCCTCACATACTGACCACTGACAGGATAGAGATACCAAACTCTAACAGGGGATATAAAATCCCAGGTACGTTCACCTATAACACAGCTAATGTGGTGTATTTAATAATATGCACCAAATGTTCCACTGAAAATCTGTATGTTTTAGAGACCGGTCAGAAGCTCAGAATGAGAATGAAAGCACATTGCCATACGATTAGAGAACAAAGACTGGAAGTTCCTGTGTCAAAACATTTCTGCAATGAAGATCATAATATCACCAATGACATGAAAATTTAGATTTCAAGAGTGAATTTTAAATCAAGGAAACAGAGACGGATTTATGAGTACAAGTGCATGACCCTATTTAACACTCTGGAGAATGGAATGACTCTTTCACATGGGTTCATGTCATCCTACAGAAATCAGTGAACTTAGACAACCATAAAGATAAGAACCTGGGAACTGTTTACGTGTATATACCAATAAGCCTCTTCCCCCTTCCCCCCCCCTCCCTCCTAAAATTCTATCCCTGTGTGTCCTGTTGTACATAAATATGTACCCTCAGAAATTGTTTTTAGTTATATCTGAAGAAGAAGTCGGGAGCTTTGAAACCTTATAATCTGTCATCATTAAGAGTTAGCCATTATAAAAGGTATCATCTACTGAAGACTTTCAAGTTTTCCGGGGTTTTTTTTAGAATTTTTGTGCCAACTTGTGCAAATCAATCCTATGATAGTGAGTTCCATAGCCTCACCCTGCCCCCTTTGCAATGCTACAGGAGTGGGTGTAAAGAGATGATTAGAAAGATCTCTGTACTGTCCATTCATATATTTGTACATTGTAATTTCTATAGAGGGAAAACAATGTCCTTGTCCCAAACATCTATTCCTCTCTTGATGATTTTATTTGCCTTGGCAGCTGCTGCCTTGATAAAATTCAGTTTATTGTCAACCAATATGCCTAAGTTGTTTCACTGGGAGTTTTACCCAGTATTTTATTATTTAATAGATAATTGTACAACTTGTTTCCATGGCCCAGGTGCATAATTTTGCATTAATCCACATTAAAGTTAATTTGCAATTTCTCTGCCCAAGCTTCCATCTCTCCGATATCTCTCTGAATTATTACAATTTCTCCTCTGTGTTGACTACCGTACAGAGCTCAGTGTCATCTCGAAATATTGAGATTCTACTCTGTAAACCCTCTACCAGGCCATTAATAAAAACATTAACAAGAACAGGATTCAGTACAGACCCCTGTGGTACCTCACTGATAGCTGTGACCCAATCCGAGTATGTATAATGCAAGGTGCCAGGAAAGATGGATGCCCTGCCACCTTGAGTTCATTTGCAGACTCCAGTGTACAGGTCGAATATGTCGGCAAATAATCTCAAGATGGCAAAACGTCCATTTTTCTCTATGTGTGTGAGAGCAGAGAGATGAGTCATCAGCAGCCTCTCTGCTCTCGCATACATTGCAGATGGTGCTCACAGACACTTCCAGGGTGCACGGTAGAGTCTAATTAGCATGTAGATAAAAACGGGCTCATTGCACTACTGTGCACGGGCTACCGTGCACAGTAGATCTATGCAATGATAGACACAGGGAGCTGCAGCCCCTGCTCTGCCTAGATCACTACTTAGAAGACGACGAAGGACCTTGTAGTGACGTCATCACATGGACAAGCCAATCACAGAGCAGTAGTGACATCACCACATGTTTTTTTCCAGAAGCAGAAGAGACAGTTGGAGCTGGTGAATCGAAAGCAGGAGGAGGGACTTAAATAGAAGAACCAAGAGAGGAGGCCATGAACAGGGTATGACGTGAGGGGTGCAGTGATAGAGCCCTTTAAGATATACCTCTGTTTGTAATGTTTTAGCTCAAGTTTAATACAGCAAGATAAACTGTGACAAAAAGACAGTACAAAGTTTCTATCCCTTTCAGAAAATTGAAATTCCAGCTCCACTTCAAATGACGAGAGTAAAGATAGCACAAAGGGTGTCCGTCCAAAAGAAGTCGTGTATATATACTTGAAAGCTGATGTTTTGTTACTGTATGGATGAAATGTAACGCTATGAACCATGATTGTTTTCTAATTGCTTTATGGGTTGCTGAGAAGGTCATGCAGTGTTGTATTTGTAGACCCTGAAAGAGTTGTGGTCAAGCAGGTCCGCAATCGTTTCGTGTGAGCGCCCACTCCAAATGCAACTGCTGTTTCTGTATCTTCCATCGATTGACCGCTGTTCCATGTAACTTTTTCCACTGTAATAATACTACGAAGAGAAGACTCACAATTCTGATGATCGGTTAGTGTCCCAGTTCTACTATGTGAACAGGTGATAAATATTGATGCTTAAAACATCCTTGAAACTGATGAATATGAAGACAGAGGACTTCTTCTATACTACAAGTTGCGTTGTTATATGACATTAATCTAATGTAAGTATGTTTAGTTTCTATTGCCAGATGCAAATGATAAAAATATCCAATTTTCTGGATAATAATCTGTTAAATAATGGTCCATGCACCAAAATACAGCAATATCATAAACATCGGAATATAGAGCATCTTAAGTCCTTCACAAGGGTCATTGGTCCCGTTTTTCTTGTAGTAGAAGACTTAGTACAAGATGGATGAGACCAGTCACCTTATTTCTTTCATGCCGCTATGGTCCTGTATAATCAAGACCCTTATAAAACAATACTCTTTTCTAGCTCGACACCGTCAGCAAGGACAAAAACATTATCCTACAGGGATTTCGTCTTGATCTTTAAGAACACTGTGCGAGAGAGCCATTATATCAAATTAAAGCACCTTTGGCTTAGAAGTGTTTTAATCATTTTTCATCACATTTTATAAATGTCCTTTGACATACAGTATTTTATTCCCCCAAATATGTTGTAAGGAGTAGAACGAAATCGCAAGCCTGTGAATATTGCAGGCTTAAAATAGTAGTTGTGAGCAATGATAAAATATTTCCAATATTATCTCCCCCAAAGTAATATTTACGACCAGATATTGATTTATCATTGCAATGGTTGTCGGTTGCATGTGTTCAAATTAGACAAGTCTTCTCAAATAACTTAGTAAATAGTTTGACAGGGTAGAAGAATGTCAAAAAATGGCCAATTTATTTTTAAATGTCGATTGTGAGCCCCATATAGGGATCAGAATGTACTTTTTTTTCCTATTAGTATATCTTTTTGTAGAATGGGAGGAAATCCACGCAAACATGGGGAGAACATACAAACGCCTTGCAGATGTTGCTCCTGGCGGGATTCAAACCCAGGACTCCAGCATTGCAAGGCTGTAGTGCTAACTACTGAGCCACCATATTGCCCCTAAAAAAAAAAAAAAAGGATAATTTATGTCACTTCTGCTGCTTGTACATTTTTGTTTTTGCTTTTTAAATGTAGATTGTGAGCCCCACATAGAGCTCACAATGTACATTTTTTCCCTATCAGTATGTCTTTTTGGAATATGGGATGGAAATCCATGCAAACACAGGGAGAACATACAAACTCCTTGCAGATGTTTTTTTTGCCCTTGGCAGGATTTGAACACCAGGGCTCCAGCACTGCAAGACTGCAGTGCTAACCACTGAGCCACTGTGTGGCCCCTGCTGCTTGCACATTTTAGAGTTCTGTAATGGAGATCTGTGTTATGTGATGTTGTCAGGGACAGGGCCAGAGCCATTGCAGCGCTGTGTGGAGGCTGCCGGGTCTCTCTCCTGTCTGCACTCCCGATTCTCCTGCTTTCGGGTCTCTGGAGCTAGGCCAGGAGCCTCCGCCGCGTTGTGCGGGGATTGCCGGTCACACCTGAGCCAGACAGGGGACTTCCGGATTTCGGCCTAGCGGTGGGCCAGAGCCTATTTAACCCTTAAGTACTATCATGGTGTCTATCATGATGATATGTGTATAATAGTGGTGTATGATAGACACCAGGATAGTACTTAAGGGTTAAGGAGGGCTCTGGCCCGCCGATCGGCCGAAAACCTGAAGTCCCCCTTCCGACTTAGGAGGAGACTGGCAACCCTCGCACAACACTAACGAGGTTCCGGCATGCTTCTCGAGACCCAAAAGCGGGAGACTTGAAAGCGCAAACAGGAGAGGGCCGTCAGCCTCCGCACATCGCTGTGGGTGCTCCGTCCTTGTTCCTAACAGATGTACTGTGGCTTATTTACATGAAAATTCAATTTTATGCTCGCTCATGTAATATTACACAATTATCTTAGGCTAAAACCTTTACAACAACTATAAAAGGAATGTCTGATGAGTCTATTGAAAAACACCAAAGAGGAAAATGAACGATAGGCGGTATCAACTTAGTTATCTTCTTCATCTGCTTGGACAACATCGATTCCTGGTAGTAATTGTTTTCTAATTGGCCTGCAGCTGCTTATCTATCTGAGATAATTACTGGAAAGAAAGGTGGAGAAACTTTATTCTTAAGAACTTGCATATTGACAAATGTTAAATCAATAGCGAGGTCACTTTGGACAGATGGTTGGTAAAATGAGGTCAAGGGTAGGTAAAAGCCTCAGGTTCTATTCTTTTACTAATTGCTTTTAAATGTGACACCTACATTCCAGGAGAGCCCACGTTTTTTTCACACGTGAATGAGGAGAAATTATATTTCTTGTTGTCTATTAGAGATGAGCAAGTAGTACTCGACCGAGTAGGTATTCGATCGGATACTACAGTATTCGAAATACTCGTACTGGATCGAGTACCACTCGCTATTCGAATGTAAAAGTTCGATGCAGAACCAGCATTGATTGGCCGAATGCTATACAGTCGGCCAATCAACGCTGGTTCTTCTCCTACCTTTAGAAGTCTTCTCCGTGCAGCGTCCCCGCGGCGTCTTCCGGGTCTTCATTCACTCTGCCAGGCATCGGGCCTGGGCAGAGCCGACAGCGCATGTCCGATGCCTGGCAGAGTGAATTCAGAGCTGGGACGCTGCACGGAGAAGACTTCTCGGAGGATCCAGCCCGACCCTCACTCATGAACTTGGTAAGTATAATTTGATTGAACGTTGCCTACCCCTGAAATGAGCATTTTCCCCCCATAGACTATAATAGGGTTCGATATTTGATTCGAGTAGTCGAATATTGAGGGGCTACTCGAAACGAATATCGAACCTCGAACATTTTACTGTTCGCTCATCTCTATTGTCTATGGAATCTAACCTATATCAATATAAATGTCCATGGTCAAGTTAATGCGCAGAACAAGCTCCTGCCAAACATTTTATATATCAATCTAACATTAATAAAATGTATAGAGAATTCTCAGAATTTGGAGAACATATAACTAATCGGCAAATACGTAAGTAGAGCAGTAATTTTCTGAGTCACGACAATTACCGATGGTGCTCAATATTCTCCGCAAATGCATTAGTACAAATTTAATGGCTGGTTTCCTGATTTCAAGAAGTCAAAAATAACATCCAACATATCTGAATGGCTCTCAAAGCCTTGTTAGTAGCCGGCCTAACTAGGATCAATTTGATATCCTTTTTTAGTCATTACCTCTTCAGGACAAGGTCATTTTGGTTTTTGGCTTTCAGGACAATACAAAATTGGAAAATGTATACTTCTCCCCATTTCACCAATTCAGAACAAATTTTTTCTGCTTCAGTCCTGTAACATGGAGAATTTTGGATCTTGGGACTCCCTGTACTGTACATATTGTAGCATTTAATTAAACAAGCAATAAAAATAATATAATTCCACCATGTTTTTCCTCTCTATAATCTGCATACATTAGGGTTGTGCCGATCTTGAGATTTCAGGTTCGTTTTTAAAATCCGATTTCCGATCATTTTCCATCCGAACCTGATCCCAATCCCAATCCTGATCCTATTGCAAGTCAATGGGATTTTTTAATGACCGAAAATCGGATTTTAAAAATGATCCCATTCACTACACAGCGTGAAGGCTTCAATTTTTGGACTCCACGCTGTGTAGTGATTAAAAAATCCGCCGGCTACTTAGTCCCCCCTGCTGTCTGGTTACCTGCACAGAACCACTGCTCCCTCCCCTCCCGACGTGTACGCCGCTCCCCGGAGCTCCGGGCCATTGTTTTCTGTCCGTTTATCTCCGTCGCCGCCTCCCTAGTGCAACACTCACCTCTCCCCTCCCTGTACCCGCCCACATTCTCCTAAGCCACAACAAGTCCTGCCTACCCCCAGCAACAGTAACAGTAGTCTAGGGAGGCGGGGGCACACATGGCGTTCTGCCGGAGTTTGAAAGAGAAGAGAGGACAGAGAACAACGGCCTGGAGCTCCGGAGAGCGGCAGTGGTTCTGTGCAGGTAGTGATTGGTATCGGAATTCCGTTCCCGATCTTTTTCAGGCGTGATCAGAACCCGATGACGATTGTGAAATTTACTCGATCGCCGATTGGGATCCGATCTTATCCGATACCGATCGCTCAACCCTAGCATACATATTTTTGTCGTACATGCTGTGACCTTAGGAGAATATCAACCATTGGGAATAATATTTAGTGTACATGTGTTTTCTTAAAGAAAAACATATTTTATTTAAAAATGTGTTTTAGGTAAAGTTATTCAATATTTTATGAAACTTTTTTTAAGGTATTTTTTATGTAATTCTTCTGGAAAGGCTTTCTATAAAAGGTATTGTAGAGTGTCTTTGGCATTAATAGAAAAAAATTCTAAAGAACATTTGTGAGGTGAAACACTGATGTTGGATTAGAAGACTTAATCTCTAGTTGTTATCAATGGTGTTCTGCGAGGTCAGAACTTTGTCCAGGCCAGTCAAGTTCTTCCACACAAATGCACCCAACCATGTCTTTGAGAAGCTTTGTGTACAGTCATGCTGGAACAGAAAGAGCCATTCATATTCCTTTTGCATACAATTGTGCAAAATGTCTTGGTATGCTGAAGATTTTCCTTATATAGGCCCTTTAATGTTTTTCAGTGATGGCACTAGAACTAAACGTTGCACTTGGCATAAGGCAGGGAACATTCTCCTGAAATTTGTCAAACCCGAACTCATCCATAAGAGTGCCAGATAGTTAAAGAGGACCATTCATGTCCTCGGGCACATGTGGTTTTATATACCGCTAGAAAGCCGATGGTGCACTGAATTCAGTGCACTGTCAGCTTTCACGTTATGTGCGCCGAGGGATGAGATATCGGTGGAAATACCAATACTCTGCAACGTCAGAAGGGCGTGCCTGATAGTCTAACTGGGAACGCTCCTCCTGACAGTACTGTGTGTAGTGCTATACTGCCACAGATTTATTCATGTATTTATATAAAACTGTCACAAATGATGACTGATGTGGATGATGGCAAAGTCAGGTTAAAAATGCCATTATTTTATTCATTATAGAATAAAATCTAAAGTTATCCCCCTCATCCACAAGGCTCTCCATAATGCCGCACCTCCCTACATTTCCTCCCTCATCTCTGTCTATCGCCCAACCCGTGTTCTCCACTCACTTAATGACCTAACACTTACATCCTCTATTATGAGAATCTCCCACGCTTGTATACAAGACTTCTCCCGAGTTGCACCACTTCTCTGGAATGCTCTACCCCGGACAATCAGATTAACTCCCAATTTCTACAGCTTCAGGCGCAAATTTAAGACACATCTTTTCAGACAGGCCTATCACAGTTTCTAACGTAAACCCTTAACCCTCCTCTTTCCCCGCTCCCACATTTCCTCACATGATATGATGTCATATCAGGCTAACTTTATAGGTCCAAGCTCCATCCACATGTTAAAGGACACGACTGTTGACGGCTCATAAAGTTTTATGTTTGTGTAATGACAGTCACCTCTATTACAAAAGTGTCTGACCTCTGTATAAGCAATGCCGCCCCTGCTACCTCTCGTGTCACCCCCTTTACCTCATAGATTGTAAGCTCTTACGAGCAGGGCCCTCAGTCCCATTGTGTGAAATGACTTTCTTTGTAATGTATCTTTCTGTCTGTATTTGAACCCTACAAATTGTACAGCGCTGCGGAATATGTTGGCGCTGTATAAATAAAATTTATTATTATTATTCCAGAAAACTAGCATAACCAAATTAATCCCCTCCATTTATAAAATTCTAACCCTTTACAATTGCTATGTAATATCAGTCAATGCACAAATAAAATCGGAACTCATTCCTACATGATGACAAATAATATCGCCAGGGGATTTCTACAGATGTTCAGCTTACAAATATACTGTCACAGTCAGGTGAGAAGAACATGTTAACCTTTATCTCATAATTAAATATCTATTGTTTTGCTTACATTTCTAGATGAAACCACTTAGGTGATGATATTTGCCTAGAATTAACTAGAATTAACTAGAGATGAGCGAGTAGTATTCGATCGAGTAGGTTTTCGAACGAATACTACGGTATTCGAAATATTCATACTCGTTCGAATATTACTAGCTATTCGCAGTAAAGATTCGATTCAGAACCAGCATTGATTTGCCGAATGTTATAGCATTCGGCAAATCAACACTGGTTCTGCAGCAGGCTCATCCTTGCTAGTCGGGAGACCAGGCATCTTGAGTTATGGGGGTGCTGACTTTTTCTCATAGGAATGCATTGACCAGCGTTGATTGGCCAGTGTACAGCATTCAGCCAATCAACGCTGGTTCTGCCAGAGGCACGTCTGTGAGGAGGCGGAGTCTAAGATTGGACCACAATGGAGACTGCTGTGGTCCAATCTTAGACTCCGCCTCTTCATAGACGAGCCTCCGGTAGAACCAGCGTTGATTGGCCGAATGCTGTACACTGTATAGCATTCGGTCAATCAACGCTGGTCAATGCATTCCTATGAGAAAAAGTCAGCTCCCGCATAAACGCAAGCTGCCAGCTTTCCAGATTAGCAAGGACGAGCCTGCTGCAGAACCAGCGTTGATTTGCCGAATGCTATACAGTGTATAGCATTCGGCCAATCAATGCTGGTTCTGCAGGACGAGTAGGAGTCCGCAGGAGGACCCCCCCCCCCCGAACAGAATATCAGCAGAACTGCAATTAAAGCGCACCGACCTCAGACTATAATGGTGTCCGTGCACTTTACCTGCACAGCGCTCCTCCTAAACACTCTCCTCCTGCTACTCGTGGACTTGGTGACTCTCCTAAGTGGAATAGTGGTTTCCCCTGAAACAAGCATTTTTTCCCATAGACTATTATGGGATTCGATATTCGATCGAGTAGTCGAATATTGAGGCTCTACTCGAAACGAATATCGAATCTCGAATATTTCACTACTCACTCATCTCTAGAATTAACCACTATCATTACATATCATGTCTTCACTCTATCTGAAACTAAATCTCTCTAAGACTGAACTACTACTGTTTCCACCGTCTAATAGATCTGTCCCTGATATATACATTGCACTCTCAGGCCTTACTATAACTCCTAAGCAACAGGCCTGCTACCTCAGGGTTGTGTTTGACTCAGACCTTTCCTTCACCCCCCATATTCAATCACTCAAACGCTTATGTCATCTCCACCTCAAAACCATCTCCAGAATATGCCCTTTCCTTACCAGAGATACATTAAAGACACTTATTGTCTCTCTGATTCATTCTTGCCTTGACTACTGTAGCATACAATATAATCTTATCCCTCTAATCCACAAGGCTCTCCATAATGCTGCACCATCCTTCATTTCCTCCCTCATTTCTGTCTACCGCCCAACCTGTGTTCTCCGTTCACTCAATGACCTAACATTTACATCCTCTATTATCAGAACTTCCCACCCTTGTATACAAGACTTCTCTCCTCTCTGGAATGCTCTATCCCGGACAATCAGATTAACTCCCAATTTCTACAGCTTCAAGCGTGAACTAAAGACACATCTTTTCAGACAGGCCTATCACAATTCCTAATGTAAACCCTTCCGTTCTGTAATTAGAATCCCTAAAATCAACCCTCCTCTGTCCCTGCTCCCACATTACCCCACATTATATGATGCCGTTTCAGGCTAACTTTATATGTCCAAGCACCATCCACATGTTAAAGAACACGACTGGTGATGGCTCAAAGTTTTAAGTTTGCGTAATGACAGTAACCTCTAGTACAAAATTGGCTGACCACTGTATAAGCAATACTACCTGAAACTTCTTGCGTCACCCCCTGATACCGCCAATGCTACCTCTTGTGTCATCCACTCTACCTCATAGATTGTAAGCTCTTGCGAACAGGGCTCTCAGTCTCATTGTGTGAAGTGACTATTTCTTTGTAATGTTTCTTTTCATCTGTACTTGAACCCTACAAATTGTACAGAGCAGCAGGTTATGTTGGTGCTATATAAATAAAATGTATTATTATTATTATTATTATCATCCCCTAAGCTAAACCCCCTCCCCCACCTAACTTATAATTTACTTCAATTAAAAAAAAAAAAAAAAAAAAATTCTATAATTACCCATATCCCTGGGGTTGTCATGTGACTGTCCTATGGACACTTTGATAATCCTGTGACGTTCCATTTCACCACTTATGAAATGGAACATCACCATTACTCACTTCCCCATAAATACTTAGACTCCCTGTGTCTGGGAATGGCTCCTCCCCTCTTCCACTCTGTTATTAGTAGGTGGAATAGATTAGCTAGGGGGACAGAGGAGGAGCTAGTAGTGGGCGGGATAGCTTAGCTAGGTAGACAGGGAGGAGGGGTGAAATGGAGTGAGAGGAGGGAGGGGCTGAGTGAGAGAGAGCTAGTGTGGAAGGTACACAGGAAGCTGAACAGCAGAAAGCTAACACCAAGTAAACACATGCAGAGGATGCAGCAGCTCCCGGAGACACCCAGAAATCACTCCAAACACTGATAGAGGTATAAGTGTGTTTTTATTAACCCATTATTAGCACTAACAGACCTTGAAGAAAGTGTAGAAAATTCTGCTTTAAGGTAATTGACATCAATTATAACACCTTTACAATGTTTAGAAGATATTCCCAGAAGGTTTATACTTAACATCATACATTTAATATAAGACGGCATTAACACACACCTTGGGGACAAAGAAGGCCAAGAGATACCGCATGATAAGAGCGTGTAAGAAAACATTAATCACGTTAAATGATATGGACCCTCTCCAGACATCTGTCCTTGCTATTTATCAAGGAACAGTCCTGAAGCATGATAATTAATTTTAATTACTCATTTAGTTAATCAATGTAATTGTTGATTCTATATTCACCTGATCAGTCAATGAAGAAGCATAACTTGTTAGAATTGTCCTTGTAAGCCCCGCTCTGCAGGCAGAATCTTGACTGGCATATGAAATGCTGTGCAAATATCACCATATCTACGATGTTCCTTATATTTAAAGCAAATTTGGTTAATTTATTAGATAATTTGTCTCTCAATCAACAACTAATTAAAGGAAGTGGTGTCTTGGCTGTTAGCGGAAATTAAATGCTGACAATTACCATAATAGCAGTATTTGCTTGGAGCTTGCTTCTCCTTCTCTCATATATCACAGAATGTGCTCATGAATGCCGAGGCTTCTTTTGTGTTTGTTTTTAAATTGTTTACTTAGCAGTAGACGTCTGAATAATGCAGAAGGTTTCTCATAATCTTACTCCGAAAAAGTGCAAATTGTTTCAAGATAAGAGTCATCCCAATCCACTGATTTAGTGAGTCAGGGTGGGGGTCTGGGAAAAGTGGAAATAGAGGGTATATTGGATTTAAACATTCCAGTTTATTTGCTCACGTAGGAGGTACGCTTATTATTCCCTCCCGTCAATCGCGCACCTACCAGAGGTTGGCAGGTTGGCAATTTATATGGGGTCCATGGAGGGATGGGGGACCGCAGGTCGCACGACAATGGATCTTTTTTTAAAGTTTGGCAAGCCAAATAACATAAATTCTTCCCCTCTGCTCTATATTCCTAGACTTATGATCTATAATTTCCCCCAGGCATACAGCCCAGTGTAGGGTGTATCCAGTGGTGTAACTAAAGTCTTGAGGGCCCCTGTGAAATCTTTTGCCCAGGGCCCCTACCTCATGCTTACAGGTAATTCTTGATAGTGATGGTTATGGGTGCTAAGGAGTTTAATCCACCTTAGAGTGGTTAAGTCAGGGTAAGCTCACATAATTTTTTGGACCAGAACTTGAGGCGGAGAACGCCTCATGTTCCGGTCCAAAAACCGGTTAGCTGCGACTGAAAGCCGGTTCACTGCATCAGCATCCAGCCGCGCACTCCGCTCCGGATTAGGCCCAATGAATGGGCTTAGTCCGGAGTAGGGAGTGTCTTCAGGCTGAATTGCAAAATGACTTGGCCTTAAGAATGAGCACCTCACTTCTTTTTCCCGGGAGCCAAAAGAAACATCTCCCGGAAAAAAATTCCTGAGTGGCGCCCATTGATTTCAATGGGAGCCGTCTTTCTGGTCAGGATTTTGAGGCAGATATGGCCTCAAAATCCTGACCAAAAAAACTACGTGTGAATTTACCCTTAATCTGTGGGTCTCCTTGGTTTATGGGCCAGATGTAAACTCCATTCTCAATACTCTAAAGTGTTTAAGGCCGGTGCATGTTGCGTAAACGCCGTGGTGTTGCTGCAGTGGAAACGCCGCGGGTGTACAGTCTCTACAAAGTTGATGGAATTCTAGCAATTCCCATCCATATATTACAGAAAAACACATGCACCAGAAATGTTGTGATTTCTCTATAAGTATAGTTGTATTGTTAAAAGCGCTGCGGGAAAAACTGCAATGGTTTTTCCCACAGTGCTTTTTCGCTGTGGCCTGTTACGTGGGGCTTTAGCCTAGAAGGCTTTATCATAAACATATAAATATTACCCTTTGAATCCCATTAACAATCTAATCATGCGAATTATGATCCCAAGATTGTGGACTGTCCCTACACTAGTCAGCATATTGCTTATCTGCCTTTCCTATTGCTGTGCCCATGAGGATGTACAGACCACGTAGTGCCAGAACAGTACAAAAATCAACACATAATTTCTTATTGGTTAAAGGGGTTTTATAGGGTTACAATATTGATGACTGTTCGAAGACATCGCAGTGTTTCATGGCAGTGATGCTCAGGCAGAGTAGCATCTACTTCAAACACCTGATGATCAGGTTTTGATGCGCGAGATAAAGATAAGTTATTAGAGATGAGCAAATTTTTTAAAAAAATTCTATTTGCCAGCTTCACCAAATTTTCAGATATGTTTCGATCTGAATTAATTTGCAATGAATCACGTAAAAAAAAAAAAAACAGCTATTTCCTGGCTACAGAGAGCCTGTATAGTGGTGTAGAACATTCTGCCTTGCAGTGGTTTTTAGTGATGTTCCACTAGGGGATCTGAACCAGCAATAGGCTGATAGACGCATAGGCTGACTTCCTCACTTCTGGGCTGGATCAACCATGTACTGGGGGCTACTAGCAGCACGGGGTCCGAGGCCAGACACCAGGCTGCAGAAGTTGTATATCAGCACCCCCGATCTTGTTGCAGGGGTGCCAAGGGGAACATGTAGCATGGCGGAACCCCTTGGATTCCATGGTCATGTTTGACTGTGGCATCCAAGGGGTTAAAACCTGCGATCAGAGCTGTGCTCCAACCAGGGGTTATGGAGCAGGGTGTTAGCTGTCAGTTACAGCTAACACCGACTCCAGATGCCGTGGCCGGTCGTGAAGGAGTTAAGGGCTGTGACATCACAGGGCTGGCTGGCTGCTGATTGTCTGCACGCATGGCATTGTGGGTGATCCTGCGTTCCCAGAGTTCCTTGCCCCATGTCCTAAAATGCAGCAGCCATTTTATTAAAAATTATGATTCATTACCACCAAATGTGAGGAAATCTGGATTTGATGCAAATCAAATATTTCCTGAAAACTGGATTGAATTCGTCAGCTTCAATTCATTCAACTCTATAGGTCATCAGTAATATAAGGAATACTGTTAATCCTATAAAAATTCCACAAAATGGTCATTGCCACAAAATATATTACCCAGAAAATGACTCTGAACGCCAGTAATGCACATACCAATATGTCAGCCACAGCTTCTTCAGATGTTACATTACACTTACCTCCTATGCGTTCCTGCACCATTGTCTACTCTACTAGCAACCATAACAAGAGTTACTGGAAAAAGCCAAATACAACAAAAAGCTGCAAATAACTTAATTTGGATATGAAGATTTAGATAAAACTACCCTAAATTCATAATAAGAAAGGACACAGGGTAATGAGAGTAATATCATACAATAACTATACAGCCACCAAATTATAGCAGGAATATCCCATGCCTTACCTGCAGGGGATGATCACTTTATATACCTGGCATATGACTTAAAATCAGAGATGGCCTTTGGTGAGATGGCGCCCTCTACAGGAATATTTTGGCACCATATAACACCTGCATTTTGGGGATGGACCGCTGCTTCTTATCTGCCCCCGTAAAGAATCAGTCACTTATTGACTGTCTCCTTCCCTCCTTCTGACCAGACTCCACAGCTCATGTGTGCCCATGTATAAAGAAATTGGCACATTTGCTACCATCTTGAGCAGTGTTTTTTCCTTACTACATGATGAAAGAGAGGAGTTGCAGAGATAGCACCATTTGCAAAAAAAAGTTGCTAGGTGATGTGTGATCAATGCATGAAGAAAAAGTAATAGGATATGGGAAAGCAGAGTAAAGTGCGCCAACTACCTATATGTCCACTACAGTAATCCTACTAACCATAGTGTAGGAAATCCGCTTCACCACAATAGTAATATCATGACAAGCAGTATATAGAAGCTGATGTGTAAACATGCAATAGTGTGTATATATATATATATATATATATATATATATATATATATTTATTCATATGTATATATAATATGTAATGGTTGGAAGGAATCCAATAATCCTGATTTAGTCCTCGTGGTTTCATTGTCTGCAAGGCATCCAGTAGGTTTCCCTCTTATTAATAACTATGTTTAGGCATTGTACGTATGCATACCAAAACCTGGAAGAATAAGAAGGCCCCGTTCACACGGGGCACGGGATGGTGTATTTTGGTCCTGATTATGGCGCGGAAAGCCACATCAGAATAGGAACAAAATGCGCCTGCTGCAGCTTCCGACAGTCGCGGCTTCCCGCTCTGGAGTAGGCCCAAATGAATGGACCAGCCTGGAGGGTGTTGCCGCGAGGTGGATGCCGCAGCTGAATCAGCTACGTAATCCACCTGAAGAAAGGAAGCTAGCGATCTGCGTAGACCTCTAATGTGAGGGGGCGGATTCTGATGTGGATTCAGCACCAAAATCCACCCCCCTCTTGCCCCGTGTTAACGAGCCCGAAAGGATTTCAGTTCTAAGCAGAGTCTTAATATTGCAAATGGTCCAGTTTAGTGATGAGTGAGTAGTATTCAATCGAATACCTCGCCGGCATAGGAATTCGTGTAATCGGCCGACACCAAGGGGTTAAACGCATCGAATATTCGAAGCATTTAACCCCTTGGTGTTCGGCTGATTACATGCATTCCTATTCCAGTGAGGTATTCGATCGAATACTACTCGCTCATCACTATTCCAGTTCTTTTGTAAAATACAATTTCCGATATGTTGAGTAATTTTTATCTTATTATCAGACATGGCCTTACACTATCTACAGACACATTTATACACAAAAGAACATAACAGTGCGGCAAATGAGCTAAGAGATGTTAAGCGGAACGATCAAGATCTTCTTCACCAGGCTCTTCCTTTGTTCTTTTATGTATAAATATGTGAATTCTTCTAAATATTCCATGTCCGATGGAATAAGTGTAAGTCGTCTTGAAAGCTTGTATTGTCATCATCTCATTACTATAGAAGGCAGCAACAAGGGAATAATCACTTTGCAACTATTCTATAAACAGTATTTATGTTATATAACTTTTATGATTTTGCTAATTATGGGATATTTTGGAAGAACTCAAAGGCTTTCAATTGAACAAATAAAATTTTTTATAACCTCGTATAATATCATCTCCGTATATTAGATCAGACTTATTGACACTGTAGTTAAGCTTAGGGTTTTCGGCAGCTGATCAGTTCCTGAAGACATGTGTAAACACTCCCATTTTGGTACAATCGTTAACATAACACCTTGATGAAACAATGCCGAGGCCACATGTTCTGGAAAAGCTGACTGTTTTTCAGGAATGGACTGAGGATTGTTGTAGGTGCACAACAAGTTGTAACTTTACTAAAGTTGACGGCAACAGCAACCAATACATAGCTTCCAACACATTGCAGAAACACAACTCTCAGTGGGTGCACCACCGTAGGATGGGGCTGAGCAAGGTGATGGTTCTCAACCAGGAATGCCCAGTTACATATAAATGGTGCCAAATAACTCAAATTGAAGAATTCTGTCTGGATGGAGCTGAATTAGCTATTACAAGGATGGCGTTGTCTATCCTATAGGTAGTAAGGTTGTTTCTCTAAAGCTCTGATCCACCTCAAGCCCTGATCCACACTCCTCTGTCTAGGCAGATAGCAATGTGTTATCCCTGTCTAAGGACTGCAGCTAATCAACACCGGGCAATGGATGTCTAAGTCTTGCGTAGTCATGCTGTCATGACAGCCGGCTCCCTGTTCTGGCAGCTGTATGATTTCCAACTATTAACTCTGCAAGGATACACCAGTACGATCTTGCAGAGTTAATTGATGGCCACCTGGAAGTATATAGTTAATGTGCAGATGGCAAGTGGATAACATGTATATTCAGCTAAGTTGGAGGTATCGGTAATCCTTTATCTTATGACATTGATTTAGAATGCACATCACTGTGGTTAGAATTAGAGATGAGCGAGTAGTACTCGATCGAGTAGGTATTCGATCGAGTAGGTATTCGATCGAATACTACAGTATTCGAAATACTCATACTCTATCGAGTACCACTCGCTGTTCGAATGAAAAAGTTCGAATGCTATACAGTCAGCCAATCAACGCTGGTTCTTCTCCTACCTTTAGAAGTCTTCTCCGTGCAGCTTCCCCGTGGCGTCTTCCGGCTCTGAATTCACTCTTCCAGGCATCAGGCCTGGGCAGAGCCGACTGCGCATGTCCGCTTGTAGTGCAGGCATGCGCAGTCGGCTCTGCCCAGGCCCGATGCCTGGAAGAGTGAATGAAAAGCCAGAAGACGCCGCTGGTACGCTGCAAGGAGAAGACTGCACGGAGGATCCAGCCCGACCCTCACTCGTGGACTTGGTAAGTATAATTTGATCGAATGTTGCCTACCCCTGAAAGGAGCATTTTCCCCCCATAGACTATAATAGGGTTCGATATTCGAATCGAGTAGTTGAATATTGAGGGGCTACTCGAAACGAATATCGAACCTCGGACATTTTACTGTTCGTTCATCTCTAGTTATAATACAAAAATATATAATAATTGATAAAATAACAATTGTATTACAGTGCACAGACATAGGTATATATTGTATATATAGAGTGCTGAGCATTTATTGTAACATTTATCTAACAATCATAACCCTAATATACAAATAAAGCAATGATTGTTCTCATCGCTCACGTAGCTGGAGGTATGGAACAATCAAGCAAGAAAATACATCAATCTTTCAGGCTTCAATACTTTCATTCATTGGGATGATATTCTGAGGTCGGGAATACTTTGCACACAATTGAACAAGATCAAAAAGATTGCTCTATATTAACCTACCTCCGGGGGGCAAATCTAGGAATATATAAGACAAGTAAGCAATATGTTTTAAATTAATAAAATATCGTTCCCATGTTCACAAAGTCCTGCTAAACTCATAGCGCAAAATACATTGTCTTGATCCGAAATGTAGGGTTTGTCTAAAGTAAAATTGCATATTGAGATGGTACAAACACCTACAAATATGGCAGGAATGGCCGTACATGATATAAGGCTTGACAATGGACACTCCTGAACACCATTCCATGCACCAGTTCTCTGATCCTTCATTATGGGCAGATCTTGATGCCCCCTCTTAGCATCCCTGACACCTCTGCACAAAACGGGAGCTCAGGTTTGGAAACTAAATAAACAGGTGACTATAAAGTATAAAGACCTACCAGCAGTAATTCCCTCTGTGGTTCTGGGGATAATATGCCTTGCAATTTCATGAACCATGTTCTCCCGGAGGGTCAAAGGGGGTGCGACAGTCTGTAGCCAATACCTTGGCACAATTAGCTTGGCAGCGGCTAACAGGTGTGTGATAAGAATATCTTTCGTCGGCTTGTAGTTCTGATTTGGTTGCGCAAGGAATAAAGTCTCAGGTGTCAGGGTGATGGTAATGCCAGTGACCTGTTTGATCCGATCATTGATCTCTTTCCAAAAATCTTCAACTACAGGACAACTCTACCATAGGTGCAGGTAAGTTGCGTCATGCGATGAGCATCTCCAGCATGTCGGATCATCGCTCAGGCCACGTCGGGTCTTCCATTCCGGAGTTCTGTACCACCTGGACAGTATTTTGTAGCTGTTCTCTTTCAGGCGTATACAAGTGGAGAAGCCCTGAGAGAATTTCAGGGTGTAGTCTACCTCATCCTGTGACAGCTGAATGTTCAAGTCTTTCTTCCATGTGGTAATGTAAGCAGGTTTATAGCTGACCGGAGGGGACACAAACCTGTGTAGAAGGGAGAAGGTTTTGCGTAACATCTTTGTCTGGGATAGCAGCAGTTTTTCAAAAGGCGTCAGCTGGATTCTCAGATCAGGAGTCTCATTGAGTTTGGTAAGGAAGAAACGGACATGCTCTCTATGGAGGAAAGACATCTGTGACGGTTGGGGTAAGTGTACTGGGTCAGAGAACACTTCATTCTGGCTCTCGTCTCAGATGTGTCTCAGGCGGAGAGGGTAGAGAGAATTCCACACCGAGTCATATTGGCGATGTGGTTCAGTCCTCCAGCGTATTCTTGATAGTGATGGTTACGGGCCAGATGGAAGCTGCAATCTCAATACTGATGCCAGTTCTTATGGTCCTCCTAAGGCTCCTGGGCCCCCATGTGACTGTACCCTCTGCACCCCCTCACATTATGCCCTTGATTGAACCAGAGGAACCCATAATTTAGCTGTGCACTGAGGTATCATTAGACAATTCTGTGTTCTGTGCATTTTGTAAGGGAGTAGAGATGAGCAAATAGTAAAATGTTCGAGGTTAGATATTCGTTTCGAGTAGCCCCTCAATATTCGACTACTCGAATCGAATATCGAACCCTATTATAGTCTATGGGGGAAAATGCTCGTTTCAGGGGTAGGCAACGTTCGATCAAATTATACTTACCAAGTCCACGAGTGAGGGTCGGGCTGGATCCTCCGAGAAGTCTTCTCCTTGCAGCGTCCCCGCGGCATCTTCCGGCTCTTCATTCTCTCTGCCAGGCATCGGGCCTGGGCAGAGCCGACTGCGCATGTCCGCACTACAAGCCGGCATGCGCAGTCAGCTCTGCCCAGGCCCGATGCCTGGCAGAGTGAATGAAGAGCCAGAAGACGCCGCGGGGACGCTGCACGGAGAAGACTTCTAAAGGTAGGAGAAGAACCAGCATTGATTGGCAGACTGTATAGCATTCGGCCAATCAACGCTGGTTCTGCATCGAACTTTTACATTTGAACAGCGAGTGGTACTCGATCGAGTACGAGTATTTTGAATACCGTAGTATTTGATCGAGTACTACTCGCTCAGCTCTATAAGGGAGCATTATTTAATAGCGCTCATTATTTTGCCGAGCAGAGGAAGACAGATTTTATAACTTTTTATAAGACTGTGTTGTTGGATTCAGATGTGAACAGTGACCTATTAATAAGTAATATTATAGCAATATGCCAGTACATGGTATGATAAGAAAATATCCCGGATAACAATTGAATTTGGATAAAATTTAGATACAGGCTAAAGTTAACCATTGTTCATTTTTTTCTACTTTAAGTAATAGAAAAGAATATTATTTAATAACAGAATAAAATGACTTAACACTTATCCTGAACTTATGCTGCATGTGAGACTTTCGTCTCATGTGGCAATTTATGCAAAGAATAAGGAGGAATTTTAATTTGTACATGAGAACTAGCGCTGCACGTAAAACAAGCTTCACTTCACCTCGTAGATTTCATACCTTGTCGTCTCCATGGTCTATTAATAGTTTTGCATGCTGATGTTAGAAAATCAATTACAAAAACTATATCCTTCTGCACGTATACCTCATTGAAACCACATACGTGTTTCTACTTTTCTTTCCTACTGAAAGTAATTCAAAACTTTATATGAATTTCCAAAATCTAGTTGGAACAAAAATTGTAACAAAAATAACCGAAAATTCCCACTTTAATGTAATGCAAAATACGTCTCCTCGGGAGATGAACTGACACTTTATTGCTACCTATAGGTGGTTTAGGAAAATCGTAAGGAATATAGTGTGGAATTTCAGCGCTGAAAAAAAAGCCCCCCATTGACTTCAATGGGTTTTCTGCTAAAGAAATCCATTGAAGTTAATGGGAGGCTTTTTTTCGGCGCTGAAATTCCACACCAAATTCCTTACCATTTCCCTCTGTGTGAATGGTCCCTTCGGCTGGGTTCACACTGGGTTTTTGGTCTGGATTACAGCAAAGGTATACCAAAATAGTTAGTCCGTTATCAAATAAACAGTAAACCGACCACTTTCACCAGAAGAACTAAATATTTAGAATCAGCACTGATGAACAATACATAAAACTTAACATTTAATATAAACCCCTTAAAATCAAGGGACAATACAATACATTGATATAGTGAGGAAATAAACTCCACTTCTGTCCGTTAACGGCTAGTCAGAGATGACATCACAGGGTAACAGTTTGTTTAGATCTTACCCCATCAGATGTCTTGAGAGGGTCTTCAATGCGCCTGATGCTGGGTTCACACCAGCGTCTGGACTCAGTTATCAGGTTTCCGTCTTCTGCGTCCCTACGCGTTTCAAGGTATAGGCATAACTCTCATCAGGAGACCTATCTATCTTAGTGTTCAACAAACAATTGTGGCACTTAGAAATATAATAACCCCATAAGTGTATAAAGTCCTTGCACACTGGTTCATAGATACAAAGAACTACAACATGCATGTTATTTTTTGTACCTATGCACCACTGTGCAAGGACTATATACACTTATGGGGTTATTATATTCCTACACTCTAACTAAATCCCTATGACCTGGAAACTATTTGTTCAGCCAGAACACAATCCAAGAAGAACAAAATGGCATCTAAAACATAACCTTTAATATTCAAGGATAAAAAACATGGACTATAAACATTAATAACAACAATGTGCGTCCCACCAGGGTCAGGTATTAGAAAAATTGCATATACACTCACGGTCCTCCCAAAACACAGTATGTATATAACAGGACACGACGGTCCTAGAAATAAAACCAGTGGGTCTTACAGTGTCCAATGTGAAGAGGCACCAAATGAGTGTAAAAAAGTATCGATGGGGATAAGCCCAGACTAGGCTGCAGGAATGACACAATAAGGGAGAAAAAGGGGATAGAACAAAGCTGTATAGAGGAAAAAATGCCTAGACCCTAATTGTAAGGGAACAGAACTAGCAATACCCTAAACCCTACCCAGAGTTACCGCCCTAGTAAGCGTGTGCCCAGTCTGGAACCTATCCCTAATCTGGATATAAAAAAAACCCTGAATAAACAGGGAACCATTGGCTTCATATACAAAAGACATGACTCATTCAGGTTGAGACACTAAGAATGATCATTAACTTTGCAAATGCAGAGAGTCAATGCCACACTACCGCTAGTAAAGCAAAATGCACCATGCAGACTGTAACCAGCAAGTCCATAAGTGCGATCCATAAAATAGTATTTAAACCGGTATAACTAATATAGAACACTAAGATAGATAGGCCCCCTGATGAGAGGTATGCCTATACTTTGTAACGCTTAGGGACCCATAGGGTTAAGTGTTTTGAGGAACAGCTTGGAACTGTCCTTGTCAGGACAGGAGTTATATCGGGTCCACTGGGAAAGTTTCCCAGGGTGAGTACAGGGAGACTCAGGTGCATTGAAGACCCTCTCAAGAGATCTGATGGTGTAAGGTCTAAACACACTATTACCGGTCCAAAAAACGGGTACCCATGACAATGCCAGAATCCAGTCGCGCACTCCGCTCCGGATTAGGCCCAATGAATGGTCTTAGTCCGGAGGAGGGAGTGTCTTCAGACTGAATTAATATGGCCTCAAAATCCTGACCAAAATACCCCATGTGCACTCAGCCTTACATGCCTCGCACTTTAACCCTTTAAAGACATGCAGAATGTATGTTCTTTTAATTTTTGGCAATTGACATAAGCCTCATAGGTTTTTTGCCTTCCGCTGGATCAACACTGTAGGGGACTGTAGGGATATAGGTTGGACTTGGTGGACTGATGTCTTCATCTAACCTCATCTATTATGTAATATACTTTCTATATATCACACTTTTATTTTGGTCTATAATGGCAGCCATGAGAGAATCCAATAGGTACTTTCTGCAATGACAATCAATTGCTCCACTCCCCGATATTGCATAGGCATCTATTGGTTTAAAAATGGAGACCAACCGTACTTATTAGCAGTATAGACACAGGTGCCCCTGTGAATATATACGGTGAGTGTTGATAAGGTGTTTTAAAACGTTTTAAAATACAACTAGAGACACCAATCTGTAAAATTCACAATTTTGTCAGTCTGGATTATACAATCAGTAGTATAATCCATACATATAAAGAACTGTGATGTAGAGCAGGCTGGAAAACAGTACAATGAATCAACAAGCCACAGACAAATAATAGGAGATCGGGAGTAGTATTGAAAGACATAGATAGTATGGGAAAAGGAGAGAAGAGAAGGGTGTAAATTATGTTCATCATGAAAATTGGGATTGTTTAAAGAGGACCTTTCATGTTCTCAGGCGCATGTGGTTTTATATACCACTAGAAAGCTAACAATTCAGTGAATATTGGCTTTCCCATTATGTGCCCTGGGGGAAGAGATATCAGTGTAGTTACCAATAGCTCTTCACTGTCAGAAGGGCATTCCTGACAGTCTAGCTGGGAACACCCCTCCTGACAGTACTGTGTGTAGTGCCATACTGTGAGGAGGCATTCCTTACCACCCAGCAATGACGCTGATCAGGGAGGAATACCCCCCCAGTACTAGTCTATGGACGAGTACTGTCAGGAGGGGAGGGGGGCATTTTTAACCACTTAGCAATATCGCTGGGCGGTAAGGAACGCCCACTCTGACAGTATTGCTGGGAACACCTCTCCAGACAGTACTGTCCACAGAGCTATACTATCAGAATGAGCGTTCCTTTCCACCCAGCCATAAGGAATGGCCGCTCTCCTGACAGTACTCCTCCATACAGCTCAGCGTCATGGCATGGTGTATTTTTTTTTCTCAGAATATTTAGCATATATATGTTAGAATTTGGCATCACTATGAGAAATGAGCGAGTAGTATTCAATCAAATACCTCTCTCCCATAGGAATGTGTGTAAGCGGACGAATATTCAATGCGCTTAACCACTTGGTGTTCGGCCGCTTACAAGCATTTTTATGGGAGCGATGTATTTGATCGAATACTACTCACTCATCTCTAATCACTATATATAATTAATATGTATCTTTTGTAAAATGTATATTATATAACTATCTAAAACTGCAATCACTTCCTCATGTAGAATAAACCGGTGTAAAACATTACATAGTGACAATACCAAAAGACAGCATATAAAGGCTAAAGCATCAGTATATTTGTTTACCTTGTGAAGCAGCAATAATAAAGATACAATATAGCCGTAATCTCTCGAATTCTTTAGAGATCAGCTAAGTGAAGAAAACAGCACTTCGTAACCTAGAGTTAGCACTTCTGTCTGTGGCTTTAACACAAGTTGCTAACTTGAACTTCATAATAGTCCACACTCTAAGGCTCGTGGGATGATAATGCCGGGATATCTCTGCAATTCATGTCACAGCTGGAGATATAAAGTGTAACAACAAAATTAGACTTTTAGTAGCCGGCTTTCCACACAGCAATGTTGTCTTAAGGGAGAATGGAAAAGAAAATAAGTTTTAAGTTGCAGAGCCTTTCCCGAATAAACCCAGTTATTACTTTTGTGCTTTGCCTCTTCACTTTCCAATTATTTAATAAAGCAAGGGCATAGGGTTTTCTTGTTGGATAAAGAGGGGTGTAACTGTAAAGATCTGGGATATAGATAGGTATGAGAATAATTATCTTTCAGTTGTAATAACAAATATCTGTGAAAAGTCTCAAAAAAATTGGGAATGTTGACAATTTGAAAATAATTTGTTAAAGGGATCCTATTATTGGATACCGTTTTTTTTCTGACTAGCACATAGGAATAGCCTTAAGAAAGGCTATTCTTCTCCTACCTTTAGATGTCTTCTCCGCGCCGCCATTTAGTAGAAATCTGGGTTTTCTTCGGTATGCAAATGAGTTTTCTCGCAGCACTGGGGGCATCCCCAATGCTGCGAGAGAACTCTCCAGCACTGCCTCTTTCTTCTGAAATGCCATCTCCCTGTGTCTTCTTCCATCTTGGGTTTCAATCTTCTACGCATGCGCAGTCGGCTCTGCCGTTGGGTCTCGGGCAGAGCCGACTGTACATGCCCACGGCCACAAGAAAATGGCCGCTTACACAGTATCTATCTATCTATCTATCTATCTATCTATCTATCTATCTATCTTTATCTCTTTGCACTTATGTGCAACATCAACATTATAGCAATAACATATCAGTCTTCCCATGAGAGTGTTTGCCCGAGCTACAAATTCAATCAGAAAAGTGAAGACCTGCAAGGAGATGAATGTAATATTAACATTCTAATTTTGTAGACCTATTCTTAGCGCTACTACTTCTGCTTGCAATAGAGTTGAGTTAAATGGCCTACTTGTTATCAGTCCCCTGATATTTTACCACATTACTTGCCCACATAAAATAATTGTTTCCTTGTTTATATGTCTATACCTGAGGGCTGCGCGCCGAGATTGCAAATCGAAGCAAGACAATAGTATATAAAAATTGGGGGGGAGGGCAGCTATACAATGGCTTTCATGCTATTTGTTTTTGCTTGAACTGTTGCTGGTTACTATTACTGATATTTTTTTATGGCTAACTGAAATGATGGTGGCAGAAAATAAGCTTTTGGTCTCTACATCGGGCATGGTTTAACACAATATGGGAATATTAACATATTCATAGACGTAAAGACTATTGTGGTAAATAAATGATTTTAAAAGAGTTTTCTAGAAATCTTTATGACCATACCAGATCAGTGGCGATCAGACACCAAGCGCCTCCATCGAGGATTTATCCTCAGCAGTCAATATACAGAGAATGGACCAAATACTGCCTCTTGGCTCCCATGCAAGTGAATTGGAGCTGATCTGATGTAACTTTGTCTGACCATTACATGGAATGCAGCTGTCTGCTTCCTGCTCCATTACCTGTGTATCATCTGCTCAGAACAGTGAGGGTGCTGGGTGTCAGACTTTCACTAATTTGATATTGAAGAGGTATTCATTATATTAATTGCGAAGACTGGAACGTTTAAGTTAATATATAGAGATGGGGATAATATCACTCCTTAAGGAGAGAGCACCTATACAGGCATATGGAAAGTTTAAAAATTTTCGCTCCACTGGGGGATTATGGGAAATATGTAAATCTGTTTTCCAGGATGTAAATAGGAAAACGATGCCTCTGCTTGCTGCCTTCTAGGGACAGCCCCATTAAACATCATGCATGACTTTTCAACAAGCCTATTGCTATAAGGCAAGGTTTAGCCAAACCAGTAGATCTATTCCAAAAGGAACAGAACCACAACTGTGGACAGCACTGTTTTCGATCTGTTGGATCTCATCAGCACAGCATAGGGAAAACTGATTTGGAGTATTCCAAAAAAACTGAAAAAAATTTAGTCAAGTCTTCATAAAGGTAGACATAGGAAAAATGCAGAAGAGATGCATCAGCTACGTTCATGCATCCATCATGAAAATTCAAAGAAAACAAAAAGACAGCACTGAGCGGAACATGGTGTATGAGAAAAAAGTGACTGCAATCCAAACAAATACATATGGACGGCCTCACACTTTGTGTTGTGGTGATGGGTTGTAACATTGCATTAGCCAGTTGCTTATATGGTTGGAGCTGCAGGAGCCTTGAGGTCCTTGCTGGACAAGGTCAGCTGAGCTATGCCAGATCCCTGGATCAACCAAAGGAAGAAGGAAAAAAGATCTGCGCTTACCCAAATCGGCACAAAAGATGAGCTTTATTGGTAACTACAAACACAATGTATATTGGGGTAAGAGTGCCCCTTTATGAAGTGTAACATGTCAAGTATATTACACTTGATAACAGGGTGCTCCTGCCCAGAATCACGCTGTGTTTGTCGGTAGGGTTGAGCGATCAGGAAAGATCGGATCCCGATCTGCGATCGAGCACTTTTCACGATCGTGATCGGCTGGAAAATTAATCGAAAATCAGATTTTAAAAACGATCCTGAAATCTCAAGATTGGCTCAACCGTACTCCATAAACATAAACTAACTAGGGTTGAGCAATCGGGATCAGGAAAGTTTGGATCCCAATGGGCGATCTAGTTAGTGCATGTAGTTAACCCTTTAGGTCTCATTCACATGAATATTTTAACTGATGATTAGGGTTGAGCCGATCTTGAGATTTCAGGATAGTTTTTAAAATCTGATTTTCGATCATTTTCCAGCCAATCACGATCATGAAATTTGCTCGATCGCCGCTCGGGATCCGATCTTTCCCAATCCCGATCGCTCAACCCTACTCATGATATTTAAACAGTTTTTACCTGCAGATTTCTTTGCACTGGGGTTTCTGTACACAACATATGGATGGAATTGTTTGACTATAAACATATACATCTGTAACATGACTAACCCTACTTTACTCCTTTACTTTTGGTCCCCCCATAGTGCTCTGAGAATGGAAGAATTGGCATATTGGGGGACCATGGTGTACATTAGTAAATTGGCTTATATGGTGCAGTGAATACACTGCTCGACATGATCATTCCCAACATAACCCTTTTAACAGACGCAAAACTGACACAGGACTGAACTGGATCTGGATGCATTAAATATACTCCGCAGAACCTGATCAATAATCTATAAGCTATACTTGCACATAAAGATGTTTCCTTATCATAAATACATGCATTTACATTTCTAAGCAAGTGATCTCCCATGTAAAACATTAGCGGATAATGAGATCTGTAATTCATAATGGCTGTTTTGACAGGTGATGAATGTTTCTTGTGGTGCGCTATACCAGTAATCCTATTACTTTATACAGTGTGGATTTTACAGGAAAGAAAAGCTACGCCTATAGTTACGATAATGCCGAGAACACATTCTAAGACGTGAAACTGAAACAGAAAATGATTTTGTGGTCTCGGTGACTATAATGCTCCAGTCTTAAGGGAATGTTCACACATCGTAATCAAATCATTATTTCTGGCACAGTTTTATGAATACCATCGAAGGAAAATCATTTTGGCGGATTGGTCGCCATCTACAAAATGGTTGTATTAAAATGAATTTAGTTTATTTTTTATTTACAATGGCTATGCATGGAGTCATTTTTTAGTAGTCAAACCATGGGTTTTTGGTGGATTTATTGGCTAGGGTAAGTTCGGATGGGGTTTTTGGGATCGCAACCTGAGGTGGAGGCTACTTCAGGTTCTGATCCAAAAAACGGGTAGCCGTGACTGAAAGACGGTGCACTGCACCGACATCCAGCCACGCACTCTGCTCCAGATTAGGCCCAATGAATGGGCCTAGTCCGGAGGAGGGAGTGTCTTCAGGCCGAATCGCGAGGCGACTCAACCTGCAGAATGAGCATCTCGCTTCTTTTTTCCGGGACCCAGAAGAAACGTTTCCCGGAAAAAAAGACCTGAGCGGTTCCCATTAATTTCTTTTTGGTCAGGGTTTTGAGGCAGATACGACCCTAACTGCATCCTATTTGCCGCCCTCAATTTATCCTGTTTTGTTCTCCCCTTGACCTTAGACTTGTTCCTTTCTCTCATGGCTTGTTTTTTTGCTTTCGTCATTGTCGAGTTTCCTCTATGGAACTTACACTGAAATATAAATAGTACATACCTGTGATCATCCATCAGTGTATATGACTCACGTCACATATTGTATGGCTGCTGGGGATCTATTTACTATAAAACATATAATTAGAACTAATGCAATGAATGTAACGTGTTATTAATTAATGTAAAGGAGTGAAATGATATATTGTGTATGTACTGCAGCACTGAATCAGTATTTCTTCCCGAGGGCTATGTTTTGCATGCTATTTCACAAATGATAATTTATGTGACACTGACAAGAACGCTCTGAGATTGACAAGAATAATTAAGCTGCGCACACACTTCTATCAACTCCAGTTTTTAGCATTTGTTAAGAGTACCACTATACTGATTGTGGCACAGTTGGAATATTTTCTCTATCCCCTCCGAGTTCTGAGTAATTAGTACATTCCACGTGGCTATGCAGTGCACCGGCATCCAGTCATGGCATTCCACTCCAGATTAGGCCCAAATGAATTAGATTAATCTGGAGGGAGCCTTGCGCTGCAGACATCGCAGCTGAATCCACAGCAAGAAGGGACATCTCGCTTCTTTTTTCCACTACTAGCTAGCGGAAAAAAGAAGCGAGCGACTCTAATTGAAGTCAATGGGATCTGTTTTGGCTGCGGATTTTGAGGTGGATTCCACGTCAAAATCCACTGCTAAAAAACTCCATTTGAAAGAGCCCTTAGTTTTGGTGCCTGATTTAGGCTCAGTACTGTCAGGTGGGCAGTGTCAGCCAAATGCAGGCAAGGCTTGTTATTCAGATCTCCAATCTGAGACATCCGGTGTCAGAGCTCAGAATCACACCTAAATAACACTAGAGAGTAGTAAAATAGGCAGGGGGAGGTGAAAAAAAAATCATACTTGCCTGTCCCTGATGCTCCGGTGTCCTCCCAACATGGTCCAGTCCTCCAGCTCTGGCATCTTCTCAAAGTGAAATTTTTTGCCGCCTGTGACATCCAGGATCCCTTCTACTGAAGGCCTCAGCAGTCACATGACTGAAACAATGGATTGGCAAGCTAGAACCACACCGGGAGGCAACAAAGCACTGGGAAAAGTTGATTATGTTTTTGTTTTTTTTCACGGACCCCATCCAATTTAAGAAATAATTTGAGTCCATTTTTGCCTGGACAACTCCTAAAATGGTATGAGTAAAAAGTGCAACTTGCCTTGCACAAAGTATGTCTTATGCAGCCTCATATATGGAAATATAAAAAAGTTAGTGACTCTGAAAATTGAGAATTTTATAGGTTTTGAATTTTTAAGGTGTTAAAACTTATATATATACTTTTGGTATTGCTGTAAACCTAACCTACTGTTACAGTTCTGTGTATATATTTAAAAATAATATTTTTAAACAACAGACCCGCTAGTCTGCAGGGCACTGCAGCGAGGTCCACAGGCCCAGATGGGAGGCTGTAAGTTCTGAACAGTGTGCTACCAGTGGCGCGGTACACAATGTGAACAAGCTGCAACAACACCCTGCCAGTTAACCTCACTGGACAGGTGCACAGTACAGCTGAAACAGTAAGGCTGCCAAGGGTTAACCTTCACCCCAGATCAGCAACAAAACATGCTCCTGCAACAGCTAGGAGCTACAAAGTGAGGAGACAGTTAAATGGCTACTGATTCCCACTGGCAGGGCCAAGGAATCCTACCTAGATTCCTAGAGACTGCTCCTAATATTAACTGGAACCTGGCCCTAACCTCCTGTCTCAAGGTAGAAAAGTGTGAGCACCAGGCGGGCGTCGGCTCCCACTATATAAAGGCTAGTCCCCACCCAACAGGGCGGTGGCCATGATGTCACCGATCATGCTCAGTATGGGCAAAATGGGACTTAGCCTCTGAGCGGCTCCAAAATTTCTAAGCATGCTCAGTGGGCCAAAAGCTGGACTTAGACTCCAGACACTTCACAGCACGATGCCGAGGACAAGGGTTGGATTGGCCCGCAGGTGGCGTTATGCGCTGGACGGGAACCCTGTGGAACCCAATCCTAACACCTACAGAATATAGAGGTCATTTTGACTGCATGGGCAACATTCTAAAAGAAGAACCCATAACAAAATGGGTTACAATTGGAGAATAGAACGCACCCATAGGAATGAATAGATGCAGCCAGCACGCAGGGGGTTAAGCGGCCAACAATTGACAAC
The DNA here is from genome assembly GCF_031893055.1 of Leptodactylus fuscus. Lineage (NCBI taxonomy): Eukaryota > Metazoa > Chordata > Amphibia > Anura > Leptodactylidae > Leptodactylus > Leptodactylus fuscus. The sequence goes on from NC_134274.1 coordinate 45,231,065, forward strand.
ATCTGCATGCCGGCCGCTTCCATTCACTCCTATAGGTGTGTGCTATTCAAAACGGCCGTTTTGAATAGTGTTCGCTCATCTCTAGTTACAATTTTCTTCTAAATCCCCGATTTTGATTTTTTTTAACCCTTAAGTACTATCATGGTATCCATCATACACCACTACCATAGACATCTCATTAGAATAGAAACCATGATAGTACTTAAGGGTTAAACGTTATTGTACATCATATTGAATATTAAATGGAGTACAATGAATTACAATCTGTCCCCCAAAAGATAAGCCCTGTGAATGGAAAAAGAAAATAAAGTTATGGCTTTTGGAAAGAGGAGTGAAAAAACAAAAACAAACAAACAAAAAATTTAACCAGTTATGCTCTATATGAGATGCCCACATGGGGATTATACCTACAACTTTCTAAAAACATACAAAAAACCTCCACATTCAACTACAATAGTGACCATAATAATCATAAAGCCCATGGTCTAATCACTTATTAGGATTATTATTATTATTATTTTGATATGTTTTTTCATAACATTCCTCTCTTACAATAAAGCGATATCAAATCCCATTCACTATGACAGGTTAATGGGCGCTTTCTCTGAGCGCACAATACCAGCTGGAATAGTGTGAAGCAGTTTTGAAATATGAAGAGATGAACGTAGAATAAAAAGTGACAGCAGACAAATGAGGCCAAGCTTCAGTGGAATTTGGGTTAAACGAGGTGCCGAGTCTCACAATCTACATTCTTCCTCCATAGAATTGTTTCCTGCGTACCCCAGGGACACTTAATGGAGACTCCTTAGAACAATCAGTGAACAGGAACCTTTCTCACATGAGATTGAAGAGCCTCTTGTCCTCTGTGGCAGAAGAAGAAGTAGGGACATCTGCCGGGAAATAAACACAGAGCTTGGGATTAATGAGACTTCCCATATTTCCCTTCCATCGCTCTGTAATATGCACTATGTGCGCAGTGAATCTACAGCAAATTTAATGTGCCATTAAGAAGGATATTAATTGTCATCTGGTGTATCAAGGATGATTTACATAAGTCAATATTCCAGTCATTTCATGTTCTGCATTCACTTGTTGATCTGTGTTCACATTGTGAGAACGCTTACCTTAAGGTGTTTTAAAGTGAGCCAGTTTCTAAGGCAAGTATAGTTTCAATTAGAGATGAGTGAGTAGTATTCTATAGAGTAGGTATTCGATCAAATACTACGGTATTCGAAATACTCGTACTCGATCGAGTACCACTCGCTATTCGAATGGAAAAGTTCGATGCAGAACCAGCATTGATTGGCCGAATGCTATACAGTCGGCCAATCAACGCTGGTTCTTCTGCTACCTTTAGAAGTCTTCTCCGTGCAGCTTCCCCACGGCGTCTTCCGGCTCTGAATTCACTCTGCCAGGCATCCGGCCTGGATAGAGCCGACTGTACATGCCCGCACTACAAGCGGATTATGCACAGTCGGCTCTGCCCAGGCCCGATGCCTGGCAGAGTGAATTCAGAGCCGGAAGACGCCACGGGGACGCTGCACGGAGAAGACTTCTCGGAGGATCCGGCCTGACCCTCACTCGTGGACTTGGTAAGTATAATTTGATCGAACGTTGCCTACCCCTGAAATGAGCATTTTCCCCCCATAAACTATAATAGGGTTCGATATTCGATTCGAGTAGTCGAATATTGAGGGGCTACTCGAAACGAATATCGAACCTCGAACATTTTACTGTTCGCTCATCTCTAGTTTCAATGGTTCCAAAAGGTTTTTAGTTTCTTTCCTTTAGCTGTAAAACCTGACTGCCATCACTTGTAGTAGAAAGGAGTCATGCTTATCTATTTCTGTGTAACTCGTTTCTGCTAACGAATAGACTGTTAGGGAGCCTTCACACGGAGTAAATGCCCCGCTCATACTGAATGTAAACTCGATCAGAGTGAGCGGCATTAAAACAGATCCCATTGATTTCTATGGGTGCCGGCATACGCGCGTATCACATTGACAGCAATCGGTAATTTAAAAAAAAAAAAAAAAAAAAAAGGGGGCGCCCGTATGCCGGCATTCATAGAAATCAATAAGATCTGTTTTAACGCCGCTCACTCTGAAAGAGTTTGCATTCAGAATGAGTGGAGCTTTTACTCCGTGTGAAGGAATGTTCGTTGCCGATATCCAACATCAAAAACTGCCAAAATCAGCTGCTTTATTCTGCAGATTTCTTGGGTAATTTCTCTGTGACTAGATGGTCTTTCAGCCTTTGGATTGTGAAGGTTGAAACCACTGCAGTCCACTGCACAACTGTGCACTAAGATAAGATAAGAATCCTTTAATAGTACCACCATGGGGAAATTTAATTGTGTGATAGCGGCATGGATAATACAGATACAGGATAATAACAGTAATATATCACAAATAAGCTTAGAGAGAAAGTAGGAGCCATAGCAGCTAAATAAAAGGAAGACTTCAGGATCAGTTAGTTCTCTGTGCGGAGTGATCTCGGCATAGCCTGATGTAAGATTATACAGCCTGACCACGGTTGGAAAGAAGGACCTTCGATAACGCTCCTTCTCACACTTGGAGTGAAGCAGTCGGTCACTGACAGTACTACCCAGTGCTATCACAGTCTCATATATGGGATGGGAGTTGTTCTCCAGCATGGAGCTCACCACGGACAGTATCCTTCTGTCACCCACCACTTGTACTGGATCCAGGGGACTCCCCAGGACAGAGTTGGCCCTTCTAATCAGCCTGTCAAGTCTATTTCTGTCCCTGGTTGGTTTGCTACTCCCCAGTAGGCAACTCCAAATAAGTTGGCTGAAGCAACCACAGAGTTGAAAAAGGCCCTAAGAATCGGCCCCTGGACTCCAAAGGCCCTCAGCCTTCTGAGCAGGTAGAACCTGCTGAGACTCTTCTGTGAAGCGCATCCAGGTGATCAGCCCAGTCCAGTTTATTATTGAGGAGCCCACCCAGGTGCTTATAGGTCTTGACTATCTCAATGCCTGTTCCCTTGATATCCACTGGATTCGTAGCACTTCTTCACTTACTGAAGTCCACCACCATCTCCTTGGTCTCCCCAGCGTTAATCCTGAGGTTGTTCCGCTGGCACCAATCCACTACAATTGTGAACATGCAGTGTTTTATAAAGTTCCATCAAGCAGTAGTATTGCAACACAGTGTCTTCCGGTAATCCAGGGTCACCACTCCTAGAGCACATTTTTATAGGCTTTTATAGACATTTTCCAAACTACTTGGCTTATGACTTACACTAGCTCAGATGGCAGCTAGTCCCGCATGGAGGTCTGACCATAATTAAGTTGCCCAATATTTGCAATAGTGGTGATTACACTGGAAGCATAAAATAGAAGTGTATGGAAAGTATCAGCAACCAGTGGGAGGTCATATCTAGTAACCACTCACCACGAGGACTGCTTGTTAAATATCACTTCTGGCACTTTCCCATAGAGAACTAATCAAACATGTTTGGTTTCAGGTATTATTTGATGAAAGAATATTGTTTTCTCCCATGTTTTGTCTATTGAAGGCTGTGAACAATTTAATTTAATCTCGTCGGTACAATTTGTAGAAAAAAAATCTCACTCATGATAATGATTAGAGATGAGCGAACAGTGTTCTATCGAACACATGTTCGATCGGATATCAGGGTGTTCGCCATGTTCGAATCGAATCGAACACCACGTGGTAAAGTGCGCCAAAATTCGATTCCCCTCCCACCTTCCCTGGCGCCTTTTTTGCACCAATAACAGCGCAGGGGAGGTGGGACAGGAACTACGACACTGGGGGCATTGAAAAAAATTGGAAAAAGTCATTGGCTGCCGAAATCAGGTGACCTCCATTTTAGACGAATAGTGGATTTCAAATCCGGGTCATATGAGAATGTGAACTTTGTGACTATGAGACAGGGATAGCTGTACAGGCAGGGATAGCTAGGGATAACCTTTATTTAGGGGGGAATGTTATTAAAAATAACTTTTTGGGGCTCTATCGGGTGTGTAATTGTGATTTTTGTGAGATAAACTTTTTCCCATAGGGATGCATTGGCCAGCGCTGATTGGCCGAATTCCGTACTCTGGCCAATCAGCGCTGGCCAATGCATTCTATTAGCTTGATGAAGCAGAGTGTGCACAAGGGTTCAAGCGCACCCTCGGCTCTGATGTAGCAGAGCCGAGGCTGCACAAGGGTTCAAGCGCACCCTCGGCTCTGATGTAGGAGAGCCGAGGGTGCACTTGAACCCTTGTGCACCCTCGGCTCTGCTACATCAGAGCCGAGGGTGCGCTTGAACCCTTGTGCACACTCTGCTTCATCAAGCTAATAGAATGCATTGGCCAGCGCTGATTGGCCAATGTATTCTATTAGCCTGATGAAGTAGAGCTGAATGTGTGTGCTAAGCACACACATTCAGCTCTACTTCATCGGGCTAATAGAATGCATTGGCAAGCGCTGATTGGCCAGAGTACGGAACTCGACCAATCAGCGCTGGCTCTGCTGGAGGAGGCGGAGTCTAAGATCGCTCCACACCAGTCTCCATTCAGGTCCGACCTTAGACTCCGCCTCCTCCGGCAGAGCCAGCGCTGATTGGCCGAAGGCTGGCCAATGCATTCCTATGCGAATGCAGAGACTTAGCAGTGCTGAGTCAGTTTTGCTCAACTACACATCTGATGCACACTCGGCACTGCTACATCAGATGTAGCAATCTGATGTAGCAGAGCCGAGGGTGCACTAGAACCCCTGTGCAAACTCAGCTCACGCTAATAGAATGCATTGGCCAGCGCTGATTGGCCAATGCATTCTATTAGCCCGATGAAGTAGAGCTGAATGTGTGTGCTAAGCACACACATTCAGCACTGCTTCATCAAGCCAATACAATGCATTAGCCAGTGCTGATTGGCCAGAGTACGGAATTCGGCCAATCAGCGCTGGCTCTGCTGGAGGAGGCGGAGTCTAAGGTCGGACCTGAATGGAGACTGGTGTGGAGCGATCTTAGACTCCGCCTCCTCCAGCAGAGCCAGCGCTGATTGGTCGAGTTCCGTACTCTGGCCAATCAGCGCTGGCCAATGCATTCTATTAGCCCGATGAAGTAGAGCTGAATGTGTGTGCTTAGCACACACATTCAGCTCTACTTCATCAGGCTAATAGAATACATTGGCCAATCAGCGCTGGCCAATGCATTCTATTAGCTTGATGAAGCAGAGTGTGCACAAGGGTTCAAGCGCACCCTCGGCTCTGATGTAGCAGAGCCGAGGCTGCACAAGGGTTCAAGTGCACCCTCGGCTCTCCTACATCAGAGCCGAGGGTGCGCTTGAACCCTTGTGCAGCCTCGGCTCTGCTACATCAGAGCCGAGGGTGCGCTTGAACCCTTGTGCACACTCTGCTTCATCAAGCTAATAGAATGCATTGGCCAGCACTGATTGGCCAGAGTACGGAATTCGGCCAATCAGCGCTGGCCAATGCATTCTATTAGCCCGATGAAGTAGAGCTGAATGTGTGTGCTAAGCACACACATTCAGCACTGCTTCATCACGCCAATACAATGCATTAGCCAGTGCTGATTGGCCAGAGTACGGAATTCGGCCAATCAGCGCTGGCTCTGCTGGAGGAGGCGGAGTCTAAGATCGCTCCACACCAGTCTCCATTCAGGTCCGACCTTAGACTCCGCCTCCTCCAGCAGAGCCAGCGCTGATTGGCCGAATTCCGTACTCTGGCCAATCAGCACTGGCTAATGCATTGTATTGGCTTGATGAAGCAGTGCTGAATGTGTGTGCTTAGCACACACATTCAGCTCTACTTCATCGGGCTAATAGAATGCATTGGCCAATCAGCGCTGGCCAATGCATTCTATTAGTGTGAACTGAGTTTGCACAGGGGTTCTAGTGCACCCTCGGCTCTGCTACATCAGATTGCTACATCTGATGTAGCAGTGCCGAGTGTGCATCAGATGTGTAGTTGAGCAAAACTGACTCAGCACTGCTAAGTCTGCATTCGCATAGGAATGCATTGGCCAGCCTTCGGCCAATCAGCGCTGGCTCTGCCGGAGGAGGCGGAGTCTAAGGTCGGACCTGAATGGAGACTGGTGTGGAGCGATCTTAGACTCCGCCTCCTCCAGCAGAGCCAGCGCTGATTGGCCGAATTCCGTACTCTGGCCAATCAGCACTGGCTAATGCATTGTATTGGCTTGATGAAGCAGTGCTGAATGTGTGTGCTTAGCACACACATTCAGCTCTACTTCATCGGGCTAATAGAATGCATTGGCCAATCAGCGCTGGCCAATGCATTCTATTAGCGTGAACTGAGTTTGCACAGGGGTTCTAGTGCACCCTCGGCTCTGCTACATCAGATTGCTACATCTGATGTAGCAGTGCCGAGTGTGCATCAGATGTGTAGTTGAGCAAAACTGACTCAGCACTGCTAAGTCTGCATTCGCATAGGAATGCATTGGCCAGCCTTCGGCCAATCAGCGCTGGCTCTGCCGGAGGAGGCGGAGTCTAAGGTCGGACCTGAATGGAGACTGGTGTGGAGCTATCTTAGACTCCGCCTCCTCCAGCAGAGCCAGCGCTGATTGGTCGAGTTCCGTACTCTGGCCAATCAGCACTGGCCAATGCATTTCTATGGGGAAAAGTTAGCTGGGGAAAAGTTAGCTTGCGAAAATCGCAAACTGACAGGGATTTCCATGAAATAAAGTGACTTTTATGCCCCCAGACATGCTTCCCCTGCTGTCCCAGTGTCATTCCAGGGTGTTGGTATCATTTCCTGGGGTGTCATAGTGGACTTGGTGACCCTCCAGACACGAATTTGGGTTTCCCCCTTAACGAGTTTATGTTCCCCATAGACTATAATGGGGTTCGAAACCCATTCGAACACTCGAACAGTGAGCGGCTGTTCGAATCGAATTTCGAACCTCGAACATTTTAGTGTTCGCTCATGTCTAATAATGATATTTAATTTAATCTTGTCAGATCAGCTAATATCACAATTCTTCCTGTCATAGAGATGAACACATTTCCTGCCTTTCATTTACAGAACAATGTGCGATGATTGTCTCGGTTTTATTTTCAGTAAGTTTACTCCTTATTTCATTAGCAGCCCAGAAAAAACACGTCGGCTTGTAAGAGTATTTAAAGCCTTGCTAATATAAAGGATGCCATCGCTTTCGAGAGTGTTCTTGGTACAGATTTTATTGCATTCAATTCATTTTTGAGTAACATGATCTTTTTTTAAAAAAAAATAATTTAAAAATGTTATGAAAAAAAAAAAGATAATACATGTGAAGGCTGGTAATACTTCTTTGTTGGAAAGCAGTGTTACACAGATTTTACTCATTTGTACAGAGAAAGGTTATGGTTGGTTGTGTGAGAAGACATATGAACCAGATTTCAAATGTAGTATTTCTCCTTATGAAGATCCAGCTCTTGGGCAATGCTCCCTACAACAATATGTGATAATTGGGGATGTAAGATGTATGTTATGGAATTGACAGTTAAGCAATTCCCCAGTAACTGCTGCAGGAACTGGGGAAGGGGAATGACAGAGACAGTGAGTCCTAAGGATAGACCCATCTCCAGTCCCTACCTACTTGCCTCAACTACCCTAGGTGATAGAAGACAACTGGGTGACAGTCCCTTCCTATAATAGGAGTGGAACACAAAACTTAGACAAGACAAACAGGCAAGGGTCAGAACCAATGGAGCAGAGAAGTACAGAATCAGAACCACAAGAATAGTCAAAGGGAAAAAACAAGGTCAGAAATATATAATCAGCAAACAAAATATAGCTAGCACACTCAGAAGTTAATAGCAAGGCCTGGAAAACTAAATCAAGGCAATCCGGAAACCACCCCAGGCTTGATTAACAAGAATGGATGTCAATAAATTGACTACTAATGTTAACTCCTTAGTAACCAGAGAAACTAATAGCACTGGCTGGACTGATACACTGCAACTAGGTTTGGGCCGATCTTGAGATTTCAAGATTGTTTTTAAAATCCGATTTTTCCATCATTTTCCAGCTGATCCCAATTGCGATTGTGAAATTTGCTCGATCGCCGATCGGGATCCAATCTTTCGCTCAACCCTAATGTTAGATTTTCCCACAATGATTGGCCAGTAGCCAAGCATTGTGGGAAATAACCTCCGACCTCGATCCCACTGGAAAAGATCGGGATCGGAATTCCGATCGCGATTGTGAAATTTACTCGATCACCGATCGGAATCCTATCTTTTCTGATCCCAAACGCTCAACCCTAACTGCAACGAATACTCATCTATGCTAAAACAACAAAAGCAGAAGATCACAAATGAACACACCTCCTGCGCCATATAATGTGACCGGAGAAGCCCAAACGGGGAAAGATGTTACAATGCGGCAGCGTTCACAAGCACCACATCCTCCTCCTGTGCCGATGATGTCACTATGTAGCCTGAGCCTTAAGCGGTTTTTAAAATTGATCTAGTATCGTCTGTAACCACATTTTTATTTTACTTTTTGACACATTTTGTAAGATTCTATCTGTTTCATGCAGATTTGACGTGGGAATTTGTTGGAATTACAGTATATATTGATAGATAGGTAAATAGTTTATTAGAAAATACTTTGTTTTAGATTTACTGTATTTCATTTAGTCAACACGCACATTTTCATTGCAAAATAAATTACCTTTTTATATTTCTTTGTTCATGGTATTGGGAAATCTTGCATATCCTCCTGATATCACATTACAGGAATTCTACGATATGTTTTATGATATGACAATATATCTTCGTTTGACTACAAATAAACTGCTAGCATTTTCCATCTGAGTAGTAGCTCCATAGCCTGTAAACTCAGCAATAAAGACAAGTTTCTTATTGAATAATTTAGGGAATATGGAAGTACTGTATTTACTATACTAGTTTTATAAGTTAGCTTCCATTAGACAACATTTACTGTTCAGGACGGACCATTCAGTACAGTCAAATAAACGGAGATTGGTAGTGTTCTCATTGTATAATAGGCAGATGATTCCCATAGTAAAGTATCCTGTCCAAACGTAGAATATGCTGTTTATTATTATATAACATCATCATTATTACTACTGATGTAACAGATACTGTATATAGAGGAAAAAAGAAAACACTTGCAAATCAGGTAAGAAACTGGTATATGTTATTTGCTGTAGACTACAAAACAAGTCACCAATATCTGCATCTAAAAGGAATACATTTGTTTCAGTTTTTTATCTATTAATCTAGTTTTTGTTGCACTGTGTTACTACACAAAGCTCAAAGCTACATTTACCGGCCAAACACATCCATCCAGAATACACAGTACTATATCAAAATTCATCTTTCACCATCACTAGGGTTGAGCCGATCTTGAGATTTCAGGATAGTTTTTAAAATCCGATTTCCAATCATTTTCCAGCCGATCCCGATCGAGATCGTGAAGTTTGTTCGATCGACGATTGGGATCTGTACTTTCCCAATCCAGATCACTCAACGTTAATTGCTAGAGATGAGCGAACAGTGTTCTATCGAACACATGTTCGATCGGATATCAGGGTGTTCGCCATGTTCGAATCGAACACCGCGTGGTAAAGTGCGCCAAAATTCGATTCCCCTCCCACCTTCCCTGGCGCCTTTTTTGCACCAATAACAGCGCAGGGGAGGTGGGACAGGAACTACGACACCGGGGGCATTGAAAAAAATTGGAAAAAGTCATTGGCTGCCGAAATCAGGTGACCTCCATTTTAGACGAATAGTGGATTTCAAATCCGGGTCATATGAGAATGTGAACTTTGTGACTATGAGACAGGGATAGCTGTACAGGCAGGGATAGCTAGGGATAACCTTTATTTAGGGGGGAATGTTATTAAAAATAACTTTTTGGGGCTCTATCGGGTGTGTAATTGTGATTTTTGTGAGATAAACTTTTTCCCATAGGGATGCATTGGCCAGCGCTGATTGGCCGAATTCCGTACTCTGGCCAATCAGTGCTGGCCAATGCATTCTATTAGCTTGATGAAGCAGAGTGTGCACAAGGGTTCAAGCGCACCCTCGGCTCTGATGTAGCAGAGCCGAGGCTGCACAAGGGTTCAAGCGCACCCTCGGCTCTGATGTAGGAGAGCCGAGGGTGCACTTGAACCCTTGTGCACCCTCAGCTCTGCTACATCAGAGCCGAGGGTGCGCTTGAACCCTTGTGCACACTCTGCTTCATCAAGCTAATAGAATGCATTGGCCAGCGCTGATTGGCCAATGTATTCTATTAGCCTGATGAAGTAGAGCTGAATGTGTGTGCTAAGCACACACATTCAGCTCTACTTCATCGGGCTAATAGAATGCATTGGCCAGCGCTGATTGGCCAGAGTACGGAACTCGACCAATCAGCGCTGGCTCTGCTGGAGGAGGCGGAGTCTAAGATCGCTCCACACCAGTCTCCATTCAGGTCCGACCTTAGACTCCGCCTCCTCCGGCAGAGCCAGCGCTGATTGGCCGAAGGCTGGCCAATGCATTCCTATGCGAATGCAGAGACTTAGCAGTGCTGAGTCAGTTTTGCTCAACTACACATCTGATGCACACTCGGCACTGCTACATCAGATGTAGCAATCTGATGTAGCAGAGCCGAGGGTGCACTAGAACCCCTGTGCAAACTCAGTTCACGCTAATAGAATGCATTGGCCAGCGCTGATTGGCCAATGCATTCTATTAGCCCGATGAAGTAGAGCTGAATGTGTGTGCTAAGCACACACATTCAGCACTGCTTCATCACGCCAATACAATGCATTAGCCAGTGCTGATTGGCCAGAGTACGGAATTCGGCCAATCAGCGCTGGCTCTGCTGGAGGAGGCGGAGTCTAAGATCGCTCCACACCAGTCTCCATTCAGGTCCGACCTTAGACTCCGCCTCCTCCAGCAGAGCCAGCGCTGATTGGCCGAATTCCGTACTCTGGCCAATCAGCACTGGCTAATGCATTGTATTGGCGTGATGAAGCAGTGCTGAATGTGTGTGCTTAGCACACACATTCAGCTCTACTTCATCGGGCTAATAGAATGCATTGGCCAGCGCTGATTGGCCGAATTCCGTACTCTGGCCAATCAGCACTGGCTAATGCATTGTATTGGCGTGATGAAGCAGTGCTGAATGTGTGTGCTTAGCACACACATTCAGCTCTACTTCATCGGGCTAATAGAATGCATTGGCCAGCGCTGATTGGCCGAATTCCGTACTCTTGCCAATCAGCACTGGCTAATGCATTGTATTGGCGTGATGAAGCAGTGCTGAATGTGTGTGCTTAGCACACACATTCAGCTCTACTTCATCGGGCTAATAGAATGCATTGGCCAGTGCTGATTGGCCGAATTCCGTACTCTGGCCAATCAGCACTGGCTAATGCATTGTATTGGCGTGATGAAGCAGTGCTGAATGTGTGTGCTTAGCACACACATTCAGCTCTACTTCATCGGGCTAATAGAATGCATTGGCCAGCGCTGATTGGCCGAATTCCGTACTCTGGCCAATCAGCACTGGCTAATGCATTGTATTGGTGTGATGAAGCAGTGCTGAATGTGTGTGCTTAGCACACACATTCAGCTCTACTTCATCGGGCTAATAGAATGCATTGGCCAGCGCTGAATGGCCGAATTCCGTACTCTGGCCAATCAGCACTGGCTAATGCATTGTATTGGCGTGATGAAGCAGTGCTGAATGTGTGTGCTTAGCACACACATTCAGCTCTACTTCATCGGGCTAATAGAATGCATTGGCCAGCGCTGATTGGCCAGAGTACGGAATTCGGCCAATCAGCGCTGGCTCTGCTGGAGGAGGCGGAGTCTAAGGTCGGACCTGAATGGAGACTGGTGTGGAGCGATCTTAGACTCCGCCTCCTCCAGCAGAGCCAGCGCTGATTGGTCGAGTTCCGTACTCTGGCCAATCAGCACTGGCCAATGCATTTCTATGGGGAAAAGTTAGCTTGCGAAAATCGCAAACTGACAGGGATTTCCATGAAATAAAGTGACTTTTATGCCCCCAGACATGCTTCCCCTGCTGTCCCAGTGTCATTCCAGGGTGTTGGTATCATTTCCTGGGGTGTCATAGTGGACTTGGTGACCCTCCAGACACGAATTTGGGTTTCCCCCTTAACGAGTTTATGTTCCCCATAGACTATAATGGGGTTCGAAACCCATTCGAACACTCGAACAGTGAGCGGCTGTTCGAATCGAATTTCGAACCTCGAACATTTTAGTGTTCGCTCATCTCTATTAATTGCATTATATATATATATATATATATATATATATACATATATATATATATATATATATATATATATATATACACACATATATATATATATATATATATATATATATATATATATATATACATACATACATACACACACACATTAAGGTTGAGCTGAGATTGAGATTGCAAAATAGTTTTTAAAATCCGAATTTCAATAATTTTCCAGCCGATCCCGATTGTGGAATTTGCTTGATCGGGATCCGATCTTTCCTGATCCCGATCGCTCAACTGTAACCATCACCCATCATTTAAAGTAAATTCACCATCATTATGCTTTCTTAGTCTCCCCATAATGCTCTCTAGTGTTGAGCGAATTAGTATTCGATCGAATACCTCACTGACATAGGAATGTGTGTAATCGGCCGAACACCAAGGGGTTAAACACATCAAATATTCGATGCGTTTAACCTCTTGATGTTCAGTCAATTACACGTATTTCTATGCCGGCAAGGAATTCGATCGAATACTATTCGCTCAACACTAATGCTTTCCAGTGGACCACACACAGTACAATGCTTTGTAGTGTTCCCTCACAGAATATTAGTCTCCAGTAGGGGCAACATGGTGGCTCAGTGGTTAGCACTGCAGCCTTGCAGTTCTGGAGTCCTGGGTTTGAACCCCACCAGGAACAACATCTGCAAGGAGTTTGTATGTTCTCCCTGTGTTTGCGTGGATTTCCTCCCATTCTACAAAGGCATACTGATAGGAAAATAAATGTACATTGTGAGCCCTATATGGGACTCACAATCTACATATAAATAAGTAAATAAATAAATAATAGTCTCCAGTGGTCCACACACAGTACAATGCTCTACAGTGGCTCAAACGGCAACAGTGCTCCCCATTGGTCCAAACACAGTACAATTCTCTACAGTGGCCCAAACAGCAACAGTGCTCCTCTGTGGTCCACTCACAGTTACAATGTTCACCAGTGGTCCACACGCAGTAACAATTCTCCCCAGTGGCCCACACAAAGTATAATATACCCCAGTGGTCTACATACACTATATTTATCTCCACTGGTCTACACATGATATAATACTCCCCAATGGCTCCACATAGTATAATGCTCTCCCCTGGGCCATTAACTTATCAAACTCTCCAGTGGTCCCCCACACAGTATAATGCTCCTCAGTGCCCCCCCCCACACACACACACACACAGTATAATGCCTTCTATTGATCCTATACATTATAATGCTCCTCAGTGAATATACACGGTGTATATATATTGCTCTCCAGTGGCTCTACACTTTTGAATATTTCCCATTGATCTAAAACAGCTGTAGGTCCAGAAATATTTGGACACACATTTTAACAATTCAGCTGTTTACCAAGAGGTAGTCAAGATTCAGTTATGTGATCAATATGGGCTAAAAGTGCAGACTCTCTGCTTTGAGGGAATCCACGTCTGAATTGGAGGCAGGGTTTAGAAACAGCTTTGTATGTAGCTGCTGCTTTTTCTAAAGACCAAAAGTAATTAGACAATTTTCTCAAAAGCTATTTAATGTGCATCATGGGCTATTCCCTTGTTAACCTATCATCAGTGAAACAGGTGTAAGGTCTGGAGTAGAGATGAGCGACTAGTATTCGATCGAATTCCTCCCTGCCATAGGTATTCGTGTAAGCAGGCGAACACCAAGGGGTTAAACGCATCGAATATTCGATGCACTTATCCCCTTGGTGTTTGGCCACCTACACAAATTCCTATTGTGGGGAGGTATTCGATCAAATACTACTACGCTCATCTCTAGTCTGGAATTGATTCCAGGTGTGGCATTTGTACATGGAAGCTGCTGCTGTGAACGCACAATATACGGTCAAAGAAACTCTCAATGGAAGAGATACAGATCACCATTAGGCTGAAAAAAAAGAAAATATCCATCAGAGAGGAGAAATTTTAGTAGTGGACAATCAACAGTTTGATACATTTTGGTTAAAAAGAGAACACTGTTGAGCTCAGGAAGTCAAAAAGGATTGGACATCCATAGAAAACAAATGTGATGGAAGATCACCGAATCCTTTCCATGGTAAAGTAAAACCCCTTCACAAGATCTACCTAAATGAAAAACACTCTCCAGGAAGTAGGTGTATCAGTTTCTAAGTCTACCATAAAGTGAAGGCTACGGGAGAAAATATAGAAGGTTCAACACAAGGTGCAAACAATCACTTCAAAAATAGAAAGGTCAGGTTAGACCAGGGGTAGGGAATGTACGGCTCTCCAGCTGTTGCAAAACTACAACTCCCAGCATGCATACTTGATCTGCTGTTCTTGGAACTCCCATAGAAGTGAATGGAGCATGCTGGGAGTTGTAGTTTCACAGCAGCTGGAGAGCCGAAGGTTCCCTACCCCTGGGTTAGACTTTGCTAAAAACATCTAAGGAAACCAGTCCAGGTCTAGAACAGCATTCTTTAGTCAGAGGAAACTAAGATCAACCTGTACCAGAATAATGGCAAAAAGAAAGTATGGAGAAGGCAAAGAACAGTGTCCTGCATGTCTTCTAATGGTATTGTGTCACTAAGGTTGATGATGTGACGGAAGAGAGAAGCGTGCCGGATGAATTCTGAAGTGTACAGGGATATACTTTCTGCTCAGATTCAACCAAATGCATCAAGGGCGATTTGATGGCACTTCACATTGTAGATGGACAATGACCCAAAACATACTGTAAAAGCAACCCAGGAGTTTTTTTTAGGCAAAGAAGTGGAATATTCTGCAATGATCGGGTCAGTCACCAGATCTCAACCTGAACAAGCATGCTTTTCACTTGCTTAAGACAAAGCATAAGGCAGAAAACCCACAAACAAGCAACAACTGAAGACACTTGCAGTAAAGGCCTGGCAAAGCATCACAAACGAGGAAACCCATCGTTTGGCAATGTCCATGGGTTCCAGATATCAGGCAGTTATTGCCTGCAAAGGATTTGTTACGAGATATTAAAAGTAAAACATTTTATTTTTAGTAATGTTAATTTGTCCCAAAAATAGTTGCAATTCCAAAACTTTGTTTGCTTAACCCTTTGCATTAAACCTGAACATATACACTTCCTATTGTATCTCAGTCAATTGATTTCAAATCCAATATGGTGGCATGCAGAGCCCAAATCATAAAGATTGTTTTTTTTTTTTATTTCTTTTTTTTTTTTTTTTTAAATGTAGATTGTGAGCCCCCACATAGAGCTCACAATGTACATTTTTCCCTATCAGTATGTCTTTGGAGTATGGGATGGAAATCCACGCAAACACGGGGAGAACATACAAACTCCTTGCAGATGGTTTTTTGCCCTTGGCGGGATTCAAACCAAGGACTCCAGCGCTGCAAGGCTGCAGTGCTAACCACTGAGCCACCGTGTGGCCCCATTCAAATCAAATCATAAAGATTGTGTCACTCTACAAATATTTCTGCAATATCTTGTGGTCTGGCTTTGTGGTTGCAAAGAGCATGTCTGCCGCCCCTCATAATATCAAATGATAGATTGGAAGGAGGGAGCCTGGTGCTGGACCCATGACCAGTTGCCGGAACCAGTCCAGATCTATGAGAATCCAAACCGGCAGAACCTGGACCGGATGCTGGTAGCTTTTACACCCCAGATAACTGCTCTAACCATGAACTCTGCTAGCTTATTTGGTGTGGTTTTCAGATAAACAATCAAAGAACAAATTTCCACCAACTTTAAAGAATATTTTCTTATAAGTTTATAATAAAATAGGACAATAAAATGCAAACCTCAAAAGTAGGATTTGAATATGCTATAAAAGAAGAAGATCAAAAAGTAAAATGGAAACCCCACAGGAATGGTTAACAAATACTAAAATGTATCTCTCTCTTTTAGGCCAATTGTTTGCTTAAAATCCTGGAGGAATAATTCAGAGACTATTGGAAACATTTGTAAGGTCCGATGCATCTTCAAAGTAAATTACCAGCTAAATTACAATAATGTTAATTAATGCAGGCTGCTCACATCTGTCCATGTGTGTAGTATTGGCTCATTTAAGTTACGAGAGATAGGGATAGATTTATTATTTTACGTTAAAGGGGCTCTGTCAGCAAAATTTTGCTGTATGAGCCCCACATATGCAAGAATAGCCTTTATAAAGGCTATTCAGGCACCGCTAATCTTATTTTAAACCCCCGTCCTGTTTTAAAATAAAACTATAAAAACATATAGGTAAATCATACCTGAACATGCACCCTGGGCGGTGATGCACGATCCGACGTCATATTCTGACACGCCTATCTCTTCTTTCTTCTTCTTCTTCTTTTGGCGACACCCTCTGGTCCTGGCTCTTCCCCGGCTCCATCTTCATCTTCTTCCGGCAGTTTAAATCCAATTGGTTGAAATCCGCCACATGCGCAGTAGCGCTCCTTCCGGAGCTACTGCGCACACTCCGGCACCATTTTTGTCAATGGCAGTGCCGACAGAGTGTGCGCAATAGCTGCGAAGGGAGCGCTACTGTGCATGCGCCGGATTTCAACCAATCAGATTTGAACCACTAGAAGAAGATGAAGATGAAGCCGAGGAAGAGCCAGGACCGGAGGGCACTGCCCAAAGAAGAAGAAATAAGAGGTAGGCATGCCAAAAGATGACGTCGGATCGTGCATCACCGCCCAGGGTGCGCGTTCAGGTATAATTTACCTATATGTCTTTATAGTTTTATTTTAAAACGGGACGGGGGTTTAAAATAAGATTTGCGGTGCCTGAATGTCCTTTTTAAAGGTTATTCACGCATATGTGGGGCTCATACAGCAAAATTTAGCTGATCGAGCCCCTTTAAAGATGTACCTGTCTAACGTTTTATGTTTTTGTACATTTATGGTTTATTTTAAAAGAACAATCAATTACATTTTTGTTGAATCTGTCTTTATGGAGGAATAACACACACAAGTAGGTTACAAAAGCCAAATCTTAGATGTTAGGCAGGGCCATATCTATAGAGGTAGCAGCTGTAACTGTGCCCTTGACCCTGAGGGGACCCTAAAGGACACATGGTATGTAAAGCCCCACAGCAAACTTTGTACTGAGCCTTCAGAGCTTCAAGATATGCCTCTGGGGTTAAAGAGGACCTTCCATATCCTTGGGCACATGTGATTTGAATTCTGTGCACAGTCGACTTTCCCGTTATGTGCCCTTGGGCAAGAGATATTGGTGGCTTTATCAATATCTCTTCACTGTCAAAAGGGTGTTCCTGACAGTCTAGCTGGGCTGTGAGGAGTGCCCTCCTGAGAGTACTGTCCATAGTCCTGTACTGTCAGAGGGGGGAGTTCCTTACTGCCTAGTGATGATGCTGAGGAACACCCCCCCCCCCAGTACTAGTTTATGGGCAAGTACTGTCAGGAGTGGGAGGAAGCATTTCTCACAGCTCAGCATCATCGCTGGGTGGTAAATAATGCCTCCTCTGACAGTACAGACCTATGGACAAACGCTCAGGAGAGGTGCTCCTCACCGCCCAGTCTAGACTGTTAGACTATTGGTAACGGCACCAATATCTCTTGCCCGAGGGCACATAACGGGAAAACCAACGGTGCACTGAATTTAGCGCTCTTTCTGCTTTCTAGCGGTATATAAAACAGTGTGTTCCCAACGACATGAAACGTCCTCTTTAAGCAGCAAGAAAAGGGATGTTAGTGTGTAAAAGTTCAGGGGAAAAGTAGAGGAGAAGAAATCATTGAGGTCTATTGGGTGTTTTGTCAAGCAGGTTGTTAAACACAGTGGTCGAGCAGAACAGTTCTGTTTGTCATGTGTAATTTTAGCAGGACATGTAATTTGCTCAAGGGCTATTAGCCTCTTTTGAAGTTATTCCACCAAAGGGACCAGGTCTTCAAGAAGGTATTATGGATATAGGTTTGCCACCTTACTAAATCTTAGAACCTGTAAACTAAGGAGGGGCTCTCATTCCCTCTAACCCAGAGCAAGTTACTTTATCATTAGAAAACTGTGCTCATGCTGAAATCAGGACACTTTCTTTTTCTTGTAATGTAACTCAAGTGCCATAAGTTTCAGCTACCAATATCACTGTAGTGTCAGGGAGTCAGTCTTTACTGTCCACCATCATTGATGGGCAATGGAGAATGCCCACCTGGCAAATTACTTTTATTATCTTGTTCTGTGAAAATGGCAGCCTCTACTTTCAAGTGTTGACATTGGGCTGCCCCTTTGACTGTACAGTAATATTGGTAATCAAAACTAATAAAACTAACATCTTTCTAATACAATAAGATGCAAGCAAAATGAAAAGTTCAAGATCAACTTTCTAATTGTCTATATCATGCACTGGGTTAAAAGGCATGAAAGATGCCCATTAAAATAACTTTTTCAACCCATTGGTCCTCAAATCTTTGGCAGCAGCTAAGTGTATTGTGGAAATTTTTGGAAGGCTGAAGATTGGCAGGAAGATGGTAGTTTAAAAAGAAAGTATCAGGTTAAATAAGAAAATTTTGTCGGAGTGATTTTACTGCACCCAAAAAGAGTCTAATCAAGTGGTAATTTCACCAGATGAGTGACAGATTCCAGATGTGTAATGGATATCTCCACAGTTTTTGTTGTCTAAAATACCAAATTGATATAGAAGTTCCGGAATTTTATACCATCCAGTAAGTAAATTATAATTAGGGTTGAGCCGATCTTGAGATTTTAGGATCGATTTTAAAATCCGATTTCCCATCATTTTCCAGCCGATCGCGAAATTTGCTCAATCACCGATTGGGATCTGATCTTTCCCAATCCCAATTGTTCAACCCTATTTATGAGATATACATGAATAGGGTTGAACCAATCTTGAGATAACCTCTGACCTCAATCCCACCAGAAAAGATCGGGATCGGAATACCGATCGCGATCGTGAAATTTACTCGATTGCCGATTGGAATCTGGTGTTTTCCGATCCCGATCGCTCAACCCTAATTGTAATAGTTTATGACATTTGATAGAGCATGAAAAATGTTAGCTTGGGAAAGATGTTGAAAGGGAAATTAGGAAAGATGATGTTTCTATCCCTTTCTTATCCCAGCTCTGCATTCTGTGATGGTTTATCCAAAAGCAGTTGCGTATTTATAATAGAGACGCTACTATATGGTTACATTTGGAACCATTTGGAAAACTGCAAATTGAGTACCAGATTATTTGTCTACAGTGTACCAGTGGAGTAGGATCCTACTATGACCCCTGCATTAAGGAGGAGTTCTCTACAACATTGCTGTTTATTTGATAGTACTTTATAGAAATGTATTAAAATTTGTAAAATTTTAGAAAATTTCTCAACACATTTATGGCATTTTTCTGTTTGTAGACCTATGATAACGAAAATAAATCAAATGACATTTAAGAGAGAGAAAGAAAGCAGATGTTTTTGTAGCTATTCTTTGCTCGGGTTCATAAATGATGGTCCTGAAAGAGAGTCCTTACTCTATTCAGAATCCCCTTTTACTTTGGATTTGTAATTGTACTTTAGGTTTAGTGCATCTTTAAGTTACGTCTTAAGTAGGGTTGAGTGATCAAGATCGGAAAAGATTGGATTCCGATCGGCGATCGAGTAAATTTCACGATCACGATCGAGTAAATTTCACGATCGCGATCGAAATTCCGATTCTGATCTTTTCCAGCGGGATTGAGGTCGGAGGTTAGTTCCGACAATGCTTGGCTACTGGCCAATCATTGTGGGAAAAGCTAACATTAGGGTTGAGCGATCAGGAAAGATCGGATACCGATCGAGCAAATTTCATGATCAGGATCAGCTGGAAAATGATCAAAAATCGGATTTTAAAAACAATCCTGAAATCTCAAGATTGGCTCAACCCTAATCTTAAGATACACAACAGTTTTGAAAGTGCATATGTACATCTTAACAACTACACAGAATTCTCTATTATATGAAGTTTATATTCAAAGAATACCAAAAGGACTATTTTTTGCAGTGTAGTTAATGATATCCCCAAGAAGTGTAATTATCCTTCATTTTCACTATGGGGCATCATGTGGTTTCAGATATTCAGAGCAGTGGGAGATTACATGAGGCATTTTAAAACCACATTAAAAGAACACGGTTCTTATATTACTTAATTACTTTGTGATATCTGCAGATTTAATTGAGCTTTGGGGGTGCATGAATCACATGGATATTGTACAAATGCAATGAAGGTCAACCCTGTATTCTTCCCTATACTCTGCAGGTAGGCTACTGAATATGTGCTATGTCTTGGGATAACCATTGGACTAAAAATTTGGTGAAAGAAATTACAATATGTATAACTAATAGAGATGAGCGAACAGTGTTCTATCGAACTCATGTTCGATCGGATATTAGGCTGTTGGGCATGTTCGAATCGAACACCGCGTGGTAAAGTGCGCCATTACTCGATTCCCCTCCCACCTTCCCTGGCGCCTTTTTTGCTCCAATAACAGCGCAGGGTAGGTGGGACAGGAACTACGACACCGGTGACGTTGAAAAAAGTAGGCAAAACCCATTGGCTGCCGAAAACATGTGACCTCTAATTTAAAAGAACAGCGACGCCCAGCTTCGCGTCATTCTGAGCTTGCAATTCACCGGGGACGGAGGTTTCCGTCCAGTTAGCTAGGGCTTAGATTCTGGGTAGGCAGGGACAGGCTAGGATAGGAAGGAGAAGACAACCACAACAGCTCTTGTAAGAGCTAAATTCCAGGGAGAAGCTTGTCAGTGTAACGTGGCACTGACGGGCTCAATCGCCGCAACCCAGCTTTCCCAGGATCCTGAATGGAATACACTGTCAGTGTATTCCCGTATACCCTATATATACCCCCGATCCCCGTTCCAACGGTGTGCCCCCCCACCTTCACCCCAGAAATACACTGCAAGTCCCCTAGCAATAGAATTGGGGCTATATACACCCACTATTTTTGCTACTGCCATATAGTGCCATTGTCTCACTGGGAATTCAAAGAATATATTGGGGTTACATATAACTTCAATTCCAGGGAGAAGCTTGTCAGTGTAACGTGGCACTGACGGGCTCAATCGCCGCAACCTAGCTTTCCCAGGATCCTGAATGGAATACACTGTCAGTGTATTCCCGTATACCCCATATATACACCCCAAATCCCCGTTCCAACGGTGTGCCCCCCCACCTTCACCTCAGAAATACCCTGCAAGTCCCCTAGCAATAGAATTGGGGCTATATACACCCACAATTTTTGCTACTGGTATATAGTGCCATTGTCTGACTGGGAATTCAAAGAATATATTGGGGTTACGTGCACCCACAATTTTTGCTACTGGTATATAGTGCCATTGTCTGACTGGGAATTCAAAGAATATATTGGGGTTACGTGCACCCACAATTTTTGCTACTGGTATATAGTGCCATTGTCTGACTGGGAATTCAAAGAATATATTGGGGTTACGTGCACCCACAATTTTTGCTACTGGTATATAGTGCCATTGTCTCACTGGGAATTCAAAGAATATATTGGGGTTATGTGCACCCACAATTTTTGCTACTGCTATATAGTGCCAGTTTCTGACTGGGAATTCAAAGAATATATTGGGGTTATGTGCACCCACAATTTTTGCTACTAGTATATAGTGCCATTGTCTGACTGGGAATTCAAAGAATATATTGGGGTTATGTGCACCCACAATTTTTGCTACTGCTATATAGTGCCAGTTTCTGACTGGGAATTCAAAGAATATATTGGGGTTATGTGCACCCACAATTTTTGCTACTAGTATATAGTGCCATTGTCTGACTGGGAATTCAAAGAATATATTGGGGTTATGTGCACCCACAATTTTTGCTACTGCTATATAGTGCCAGTTTTTGACTGGGAATTCAAAGAATATATTGGGGTTATGTGCACCCACAATTTTTGCTACTGCTATATAGTGCCAGTTTCTGACTGGGAATTCAAAGAATATATTGGGGTTACGTGCACCCACAATTTTTGCTACTGCTATATAGTGCCATTATCTGACTAGGAATTCAAAGAATATATTGGGGTTACGTGCACCCACAATTTTTGCTACTGGTATATACCGTATTTTACGGACTATAAGGCGCACTGGACTATAAGCCGCATTGCCCATGAGCGCCTTATAGTCCGTCTCGGTTCATATATAAGGCGCACCGGACTATAAGCCGCAGTCCGGTGCGCATTATATCTTATTGAAAGCGGCGGCAGGCAGACTTTGCCAGCGGCCGCTTAACCCCCCGCGTGCCAGCCGCTTCTATTGGAAGCGCTCGGCAGGCGAGGAGGGGCTCTATCAGCAAAATCATGCTGATAGAGCCCAACCGTAAACGTTAGGTTAAACTACCCCCCCCCCCCCCCCGTTTTAAAATAAAAGCCTGAAACAGAATGTCAAACTTACCGAGCGGTGTAGGGTGGGCGGGCATTCAGGCCTCCTCTTCCTCCGATGTTCCGTCCTCCTCCGGCGCTCGCAAGCTGATAATGGCCAGGGCACATGCGCAGTAGAAGCATTATGATATTGCACATGCGCCCCGGCCATTATCAGCGAGCGCCGGAGGAGAAGGACGGAACATCGGAGGCAGAGGAGGCCTGAATGCCCGCCCTGCACCGCTGGGTAAGTTTCACGTTCTGTTTCAGGCCGGCGTGACAGCAGGGCTGCCGGACACTTCCTATTCATTTCTATGGGAGCCGACATGCGAGCGCTCCCCATAGAAATGAATGGACTGCTTTTTTCCATTCATTTCTATAGGGAGCGCTCGCATGCCGGCTCCCATAGAAATGAATAGGAAGTGTCCGGCAGCCCTGCTGTAACGCCGGCGTGTACGGCTGTGATACACGCCGGCGTTCGGTAGTGTTAATGCACCCTTACGGTGCCTTTTATGTATGTATGGAAGCGGCACGCAGTCTTTGCCGCCGCTTCCATCCATATATAAGCTGCACCGGACTATAAGCCGCACTTACGATTTCTGAGGAAATCGTAGGTTTTTATGTGCGGCTTATAGTCCGGAAAATACGGTAGTGCCATTGTCTCACTGGGAATTCAAAGAATATATTGGGGTTACGTGCACCCACAATTTTTGCTACTGCTATATAGTGCCAGTTTCTGACTGGGAATTCAAAGAATATATTGGGGTTATGTGCACCCACAATTTTTGCTACTAGTATATAGTGCCATTGTCTCACTGGGAATTCAAAGAATATATTGGGGTTACGTGCACCCACAATTTTTGCTACTGGTATATAGTGCCATTGTCTGACTGGGAATTCAAAGAATATATTGGGGTTATGTGCACCCACAATTTTTGCTACTGCTATATAGTGCCAGTTTCTGAGTGGAAATTCCCCAAATAATTTGGGGATTCATTCACCCTACATCTCAGGCTCTTGCCATATTCACCCAGGTTGTCAGTGCTGCACCAGCTCGTTCCCAGACAGCTCGGCCCGAAAAACACATTACCTATATAGAGGATTTGGACAATGAAGACAACATGTTCTAAATCTAATGTCTGCACCTTCTCCAGAATTAAAATAAAGGCAGCGTTTAACTTTCAAATAGCACTGCACAAAGGAAGAGCTTATCAGCTTGTCTCATGACATGCTACTAAAAAGTGTCATTTGTGTATCTTAATGTAAATATAGTTGTATAAGCTTTTTGGGTTTTAGGCACTGCCAAGTTATTTATTACCACCCGCTCCCTTATAATGATGATGACGCCAAAGTCACTGTGGGTGTTCAGAGCTCACAGCTTTGGTTGACATTTGTCTTGCTCTCTGTCGGTACCAGCTGTCTTTTTGGATACCGTAAAGTTATGTTGACTTTATTAACAGCTATAGACGCTTTAGCCAGGTTGTGACGGTGTGTAACCCTAACAACACTAAGTGGGATACACATTAATAGTCAGTCTATGTACGCTAAACGTATCACTGAAGTAATTTTTTTTCCCTCTCCCCTAATATAAGAAAGGAACAGACATTAGACCTAGACCGGGGTTCGAGGCTTGTAAAAATCCAGTATTATTTCTTCTTCATGATGTGAAATATGTGTTGAAAAGCAACCCAAGATGAAGTCAGCCATGTGTGCCAGTATGTTACTTGGCATGCCTTTGCTGGCCCCAACTGTAAGGGTCACTCTCCATTTCCTCCATTTTCCACTCCCCTTCACACCATTTGTGGTGAAGCAATGGGATGCACTGAAGTGCACCCTCTAGCCTCGTGTGGGACAGGGACATCAGATGCCACTCCAACCCCCTCGTCTTCCTCCGCCAGCCAACGGTGCGAAGATGAGAGGAGTGTGCTCTGAATGTTTTCTGCCTAGCAGAGGCTAGTTCTCACTTACGAAAATGGCCCCACTTTGACCTGTATATCAGGCACAATGGTGTAGGTTTCAAAGAAACATGGCACCAACAAGTTGAAAAACGTGGGCCATGCGTGGACCGTGTTTGAGTCTGGCAAGCTCCAGATCTGCTACCAGGTTCCAGCCATTATCACAAGTGCAAAAATGCAAGGCCCCAGGTGTAGCAGGGAAAAAAAAATGCCATCTCAGCCAGGATGGCATCCCTGACCTCGGAGGCACTGTGCTGTCTGTCCCCCAAGCTGATCAGTTTCAGCACGGCCTGCTGACATCTCCCGACGCCAGTGTTACAGTGTTTGCCGCTAGTAGCTGGGGTGGAGGTTGCAGCATCGTAGGGTTTCAGTCTACTCCTGCCATGAATTTTGGCCTGGGAGAGGAGATAGGCCACCCCAGTTTGCACCCGGGGACCAGACTCCACCACATTCACCCTGCCTGTCATTAAAGATAAGCACTGCAGCATCCCTGACCACAGGCGCTTGTCCATGTGTCGGTGGTCAAGTGGACCTTGCAGCAAAGCGCAGAGCTCTGGGCCCGACTGATGTTATGGGACACATGCAGGCGCAAGGCAGGGACAGCACACCAAGAGAAGTAGTAACGGCTAGGTCCAGCATAGGGAGGTGCCCCAGCTGCCATCTGCTGACGGAAGGCCTGGGTATCCAGAAGCATAAACAAACACCAACATCTCCAGGGCCAGCAGTTTATCGATGAGGCTGTTAAAGGCTTGGGCATGGGGGTGGGTTGTGTTGTACTTCTGCCTGCAATGAAAAGCTTGGGAAATGTGGAGTGGCTGGGAAGAGGCGCATGATGGTGCAGGCCAAAAGGGCGCATGAGGGTGAACTCCCCAATGTGTCAGAGATAGGTGTGTAGATGTCCTTGCATCATATACTTGCACCATATTTGGCTTTGGAAGTTAATTTTGTGCCAAAAAGTGGTTAAGACAGCGATCCCTCAGCTACTCCCGTTACACTGTCTAGTGAAATTACCATCTTTGGAAGTGGACCACCCCTTGTAAGATCCCAAAGGAAGCAGGCAAGAGATGTGCAGTGCAGAAAAAAAGATGAGAAAATAAGTGTAGGCTGTAGAGCACAGAGGGATCGGAGAGGACAGAGCTGGTGTCGGCCAGGTATTCCCACAACATGCGCCTATACTTGTCCCTCCTGGTGACACTAGGCCCCTGAGTGGCAGTAATTTGTCCAGGGGGGCCATTAACATGTTCCAGACCTAGGAATAAGTCTTCCAACAGGGTAGAGTTTTGCATGCCTTTGCTTCTACCCACTGTTTTTGCTGCTTAGCTTCCCTCCACATCTACACTGCTTTTGCCCCTAAACATCACCCCAGTTTATGCATCTGCTTCTACCCTGTTTTTTTGTTGAATTAGCTTCCCTCCACATCTACACTGCTTTCACCCGTAAACATCACCCCAGTTTATGCCTTTGCTTCTACCCTGTTTTTTTGATGAATTAGCTTCCCTCCACATCTACACTGCTTTAGCCCCTAAACATCACCCCAGTTTATGCCTTTGCTTCTACCCTGTTTTTTTGTTGAATTAGCTTCCCTCCACATCTACACTGCTTTAGCCCCTAAACATCACCCCAGTTTATGACATTGCTTCTACCCAGGTTTTTTGTTGATTTAGCTTCCCTCTACATCTACACTGCTTTAGCCCCGAGACATCACCCCTGTCCATGTGGGGTCGGTGGCCTCGTCATCCACCAACTCCTCTTCCAATTGCGCACTGCCCCCTTACTGCAAACTGCACATGACCACAGCTTGCCCTGATGGCAACTGTGTCTCATGATCCCCACTTAGGTCCAGACAAGTCGGTGGCGGGTCCAAAACCCCAAAATTGGAAGGAAATGGCGGATGCTGCAGTATTTCTAACACCTGTTCCTGGTGCTCGGGCCTGGTCTGTGTTGTAACCTGCACCCTGCTTAACGCAGCTGCCATATCCGGAGTTGTGATGAGCGCATGCTGATGTTTCGTGTCCAATGCAATGGATGGGATGGGATTTCACATAAGTCTGCCACCCATGGCCACTCATGGTTGAGCAACTGAGGGAGTTGACTTTGACGAACCCGAGGGTTTTGGAGTTGGAACTACATCAAAGGTCTGTGCTGCTCACACACTCTGCTCAACACATGATATGTTTAGTGCCAGCAGTGTGGAGACGTTGCACAACAGCCGTTGTTCCAGCAGGTACAGGCGTTGTAGGAGTGCATAGAGGCTAGCAGCGGCAACTATAGACTTTAAAAACTATCCGCACAAGCGCCACACTTTCACCAGTAGCTCAGGAACATTGGGGTACCTTTTTAAAATGATTAGCAGCAATGAGTTAAAAACGTGGCCCAGGCATGGAATATGTTGCAGGCTGCCAAGCTACAGAGCTAATCCCAGGTTACGGCCATTATCACACATGACAACATGCCTGGGCCCAGGTGCAGTGGCAAAAACCACATTGCCGTCTCATCGAGGATGGCATGACTCACTTTGTAGGCAGTGTGCTGTCTGGCCCCCAAGCTGATGAGCCCGCTGACGTCTCCCCACACCAGTGTTGCAGCGTTTCCAGCTCGTAGCTGGGGTCAATCTAACAGCGGAGGAGGAGGGTGGTGTTTCAGCCCTCCTCCCAGGAATGTTGTGTGGGGAGACAAGTCAGGCCACCACATTTTGCGACCCGGTCCACACCTCAACTACATTCAACCACTGTGCCAAAATTGAAAGGTAGCGTCCCTGTCCGCATGCACTTGTCCATTCGTAACTGGTCACGTGGAACTTTAGGGCTAAGCGCTGAATTTAGGGACCGCCTCATGTTTGGGGGAAAGTGCTGGTGTGGACGGCACAGTGAGGTGGCGCAGTAGACACTCTGCCCAAAAAGGGCAGAGTGTCCCCCAGCCGGGATTCCAACATCTCCTGGGCCAGATTTCTTGAGATGAGGCCGTTGAAGCCTTGGGCATGTGGGTGGGTTGCGCTGTACTTTAGCATGAAATGAAAGGCTTGGGAGATGGGGAGTTGCTGGGAAGAGGCGCATGATGGCGTGGGCAAAAGGAGAAATGGCAGGAAAAGGTGAGGATGAGGGTGAACTCCCCAAAGTGTCAGAGGCAGATGTGGAGGTGTCCTGGCTGCTGGTCTGGACTGCAGCGCCAGCCCTGTCAACAGTGGGAGAGGCAGTGGCCGCCAGGCCAAACGACGATTATCCTGCGCTTGCTCTCACCCACTGAGCCCAGGGCTTGCCTTCCAAATGATGGCACCCGCAAGAGGTGGTGAGATTCCTCTCTGCAGATCTCCAACCCATCTTGGACTTGCAAATTGCACTAAATTTGTCATGTAACTGACATGTATATGATGAGTCTATCCATTGTCTATTCATTTTGGTGAAAGTCAGCCTGTCAGCTGACAGACAGCTGTGCTTGTCAGTGATGATGCCACCGGCTGCTTGTACCCCCAGTTTTTGCTGCTTAGCTTGCCTCCACATCCACACTGCTTTTGCCCCTACACATCATCCCTATCCATGCCTGTGCCTCTAGCCATAAGTCTGCCACCCATGGAAACTCATGGTGCAGAAAGTGAGGGAGCTGACTCTGAGGAACCCTTGGGTTTTGTAGCTGGTACTCCATCAAAGGTCTCTGCTGGTCACACACCCTGCTCAACATACGGTATCTAGGGTTAGAGCGTGTGGTGACCTTGCACAACAGTAGGTGCTTCAGGCAGATGTAGGCCTTGCTGGAGTGTATTGTGGCTAGCTCCAGGTACTGTAGACTTGGGAAAGTGGGTGTCCAAGTGCCGCACTTTCACCCTTAGCTCAGCTAATTTGGGGTATGTTTTTAAAAATCGTTGCACCACTACATTGAACACGTGGGCCAGGCATGGAACGTGTTGGAGGCTGGCAAGCTCCAGAGCCCTCCAACAAGACAAAAAAGCCTGGCCCCAGGGGCAGCGGGGATAAACAAATTGCTATCTCATCCAGGATGGCATCCCTGACCTCAGTGACAGTGTGCTGTCCGTCCCCCAAGCTGATGAGCTTCAGCCCAGCCTGCTGACGTCTCCCCACACCAGTGTTGCAGCGTTTCCAGCTCGTAGCTGGGGTCAATCTAACAGCGGAGGAGGAGGGTGGTGTTTCAGCCCTCCTCCCAGGAATGTTGTGTGGGGAGACAAGTCAGTCCACCACATTTTGCGACCCGGTCCATGCCTCAAGTACATTCAACCACTGTGCCAAGATTGAAAGGTAGCATCCCTGTCCGCATGCACTTGTCCATTCGTAGCTGGTCACGTGGATCTTTTGGGCAAAGCGCTGAACTTAGGGACCGCCTCATGTTTGGGGAAAAGTGCTGGTGTGGACGGCACAGTGAGGTGGCGCAGTAGCCAGCAGGCCCAAAAAGGGCAGAGCGTCCACAAGCTGGGACCCCAACATCTCCTGGGCCAGAATTTTTGAGATGAGGCCGTTGAAGCCTTGGGCATGTGGGTGGGTTGTGCTGTACTTTAGCCTGGAATGAAAGGCCTGGGAGATGGGGAGTCGCATTGCAAAGTGTGTAAACCACACTCAGTTTGTCCTTGACCTATACATTTAGAAATTATCTCCCCCAGCGAGGAACGTGGCCTCGATGGGGGAATTTTTCTAAGGAAGCTAGAAAAGAGGGCATCTTGGGCCTTGCTGGCTCAGGTCTAGCTTCTGTCATGCAGCTGTCTTCTGCCTCTGGACATCCCTTTGCCTCTAGCCACCTTTTTCCCTGCTTAGCTTGCCTCCACATCCACACTGCTTTTGCCCCTAGACATCACCCCAGTCCATGCCTTAGCTTGTACCCCCAGTTTTTGCTGCTTAGCTTGCCTCCACATCCACACTGCTTTTGCCCCTAGACATCACCCCAGTCCATGCCTTAGCTTGTACCCCCAGTTTTTGCTGCTTAGCTTGCCTCCACATCCACACTGCTTTTGCCCTTAGACATCATCCCTATCCATGCCTCTGCCCCTAGCCATAACTCTGCCACCCCTGTAAACTCATGGTGCAGAAACTTTGGGAGCTGACTTTGAGGAACCGTTGGGTTTTGTAGATGGAACTCCATCAAAGGTCTGTGCAGCTCACACACCCTGCTCAAGATATGGTATTGTAGGGTTTCAGCGTGTGTGAATGACGGACAACAGCCTGTGTTTGGACAGATGTAGGCCTTGCTAGAGTGTTTTTAGGCTAGCAGCGACTCCTGTATACTTGCAAAAGTGGGCGCACAAGCGCCGCATTTTCAACAGTAGCTTCGGTACATTTGGGTATGTTTTCAAAAAACGTTGCACCACTAGGTTAGACGTGGGCCAAACATGGAACGTGTTGGAGGCTGGCAAGCTCCAGAGCCGCTACCAGGTTCCAGCCATTATCACAGGTGTAAAAATGCCAAGCCCCAGGTGTAGCAGGGAAAAAAAAATGCCATCTCAGCCAGGATGGCATCCCTGACCTCGGAGGCACTGTGCTGTCTGTCCCCCAAGCTGATGAGCTTCAGCACCGCCTGCTGACGTCTCCCCACACCAGTGTTTTAGCGTTTGCCGCTAGTAGCTGGGGTGGAGGTTGCAGCGTCGTAGGGTTTCAGTCTACTCCTGCCATGAATTTTGGCCTGGGAGAGGAGATAGGGTACCTCAGTTTGCACCCCGGGACCAGACTCCACAACATTCACCCTGCCTGTCCTTAAAGATAAGCAGCATCCCTGACCACAGGCGCTTGTCCAAGTGTCGGTGGTCAAGTGGACCTTGCAGCAAAGCGCGGAACTAAGGGCCCACCTGATGTTGAGTGACACGTGCTGGTGCAAGGCGGGGACGCCACACCGGGAGAAGTTGTGACGGCTAGGGACGGCATAGTGAGGTGCCACAGTTGCCATCAGGTCCGGGAAGGCGGGAGTTTCAACAAGCCGGAACGCCAACCTCTCCTGGGCCAGCAGTTTAGCGATGTTGGCGTTCTAGGCTTGCGTGGGTGGGTGGTTAGCGGTGTATTTCTGCCGGCGCTCCAATGTCTGAGAGATGGTGGGTTGTTGTAAAGAAGCGCCTGATGGTGCCTTTGATGGTGCAGGAGAAGGAGATAAGACAGAAACAGGGGAGGATGAGGGAGAAGTCAACAAAGTGGCGGAGGCAGATGAAGTGATGTCCTGGCTCGTCCTCTGGAGTGCATCGCCAGCACTGTGAGCAGAGGCAGTGGCATGAACGGCGGGCGACGTTTGTCCTGCCGTTGCTGCCTGCCACTGATTCCATTGCTTGGATTCCAAATGACGGTGCATTGAAGTGGTGGACAGGTTGCTCTTCTCAGGGCCCCTACTTGATTTCGAGAGGCAAATTGTGTAGACGACACTATATGTGTCCTCGGCACATTCCTTGAAAAAACTCTACACCTTCAAGAAACGTGCACTCGATGGGGGAGTTTTTCTGGGCTGGGTACAAAAGGGAACATCTTCGGACATTCCGGGTCTGGCCTGGCTTCGGCAAAGCAGCTGACCTCTGCCTCTGGACATGTCTCTGCCTCTAGCTACCCTTTTTGGTGCTGCACCTGCCTCAACATCCATACTACTTTCCCAGCTTGACATCCGCCTTGTCCAGGTGGGGTCGGTGTCCTCGTCGTCCACCACCTCCTCTTCCAACTCCTGTCTCGCCTCCTCCTCCTGCACAATGCGCATGTCAACTGGCTGCCCTGACAGCAACTGCGTCTCATCGTCGTCGATGAGGGTGGGTTGCTGATCATCCGCCACCAAATCGACCGGAGATGGAATGGAGGAGACTCTAGTGTTTGAGCATCTGGACACAGATACTCGTCTGTTAGGTCCGTGGAATCGCGAAATGGAGGGGCAGGTTGCGGTACAGTCAAAGGAAGGGAGAACAGCTCTGGGGAGCAGGGACAGTTGGGGTTATTGTTCTGGGAAGATTGGGAATTTTGGGTGGAAGGAGGACAAGACTGTTGGGTAAGAGGAGGTAGAGGCTGACTGGCTGGTGGACAATGTGCTTTAAGCGTTATCCGACAGCCATTGCAAGACCTGTTCCTGGTTCTCGGGCCTACAAAGGTTTGTACCATTCAGCCTAGTTAATGTGGAACTTTTGTGCAAAGCACAGAACTTAGGGTGAGTTGAGCCTTGTACCAGCGTGTGTCCCTTAACATCAGGCGGGCCCTAAGTGCCAAAAACACTGCTGGTGCAAGGCTCTACTCATGCCAAGGGCCTCAATCTCTGCTGGTAGCTCAGCTTAAG
Organism: Leptodactylus fuscus; assembly: GCF_031893055.1. NCBI lineage: Eukaryota > Metazoa > Chordata > Amphibia > Anura > Leptodactylidae > Leptodactylus > Leptodactylus fuscus. The sequence continues at coordinate 45,262,846 of NC_134274.1, forward strand.
GTCCTGTAACTTTGTTTGGAAGGGCTCATGTTAAGGGCTAGAAAAGTGAATTTTGGAAGGTCTTACCACATCACACACACACACATACACACACTCAAAATGACAGTTAAGGGTGAGGGCTTTTGGATTTCCCATTGTCTATTCCATCCGTGGTTGTCATGGGGAACGTGATTTAAAGGGGTGGTTGTTACTGTTTGTTGAGCTTAAATTGGGGTTTGTGTCCATCCATTTGGGGAGTAAAGAAGGTTTCCAGGTATTTTCCCACTTTGATAGAGGTTTTTTTGAATGTGGAAAGTGTGTAGTTGTTAGGCTGTGATGTTGGGGTAATAGAGGGTCTTTGGTGTGTTAGATGCCCCCAGACATGCTTCCCCTGCTGTCCCAGTGTCATTCCAGAGGTGTTGGCATCATTTCCTGGGGTGTCATAGTGGACTTGGTGACCCTCCAGACACGGATTTGGGTTTCCCCCTTAACGAGTATATGTTCCCCATAGACTATAATGGGGTTCGAAACCCGTTCGAACACACGAACAGTGAGCGGCTGTTCGATTCGAATTTCGAACCTCGAACATTTTAGTGTTCGCTCATCTCTAATAACTAAGTGAAAAAAAACAAACAATGTTTATGTCCCAACCATAGCCAAGATCCGGGAATATTAACATTCCTTAGGGAGAGTCTGCACCTTCACAGGCGTATGGAGACTTACAAGCCTTTTCTGCTCCACTGGGGGCTATGGGAAAAATAATATGCAAATCTGTTCTCCAGGATGTAATTAGGACAGTGCCTCTGTTTGCTGCCCTCTAGAGGCAGCCCCCTTAACATCATGCATGATGTAACATCTCTGCCTGTTCGGGCCTCTGTGCCACCCTCTGCTCGCGTGCTGCGGCGCAGGAGGCGTGTGCAGTTTGATAATCTGCTTAAAGTTTTTAGTTGCACTGTGTGAACACTGCTCTAGTGTTGTAATTGGATTTGCACCACACCCGTCTTCTGCCCTTGTTCCCTCTGTCCATTCAGTGATTGACAGCTTTCCTTCCTATCAGGTTCAGGGCGGGTTCTTCCACCCCTATTTAGTCTTGGCTCACAGTCACACTGGTGCCAGTTATTGACTCTAGCTTTCTGGTTTTTCTTGCTGTTATTACTTGTACTCTAATCCTTGACCTCTGGCTTCCCTACTGACAATTCTTTTGGACTCCGTTTTGGCACTGCATCGCTCTCCTGTTACCGAACCCTGGCTAGCTGACCTCCCTTTGTTGTTGTTCGTTTTGTCTGCGTTTTGTGTTTCACGTATTCAGGGAGGGATTGTCTTCGTGGTTGTCGCCTATTACCTAGAATAGGGTCTGGCAATAGGAAGGGAAAGTGGGGGGCTTCAGTTTAGGGCTCACTGTCCCTTGTGCCCCTCCCTCCAGGGTTCACCAGCAGCTTCTGGGGAATTATCGTCTGCCATTCCCTAACACATGACTTGTTAAAAAGCCTAATAACATAATACAAGGATTATTGCCAAACTAGTATTTCTATTCCAAAAGGAACAGATTCCCAGCTTTATACAGCACTGTTTTGATCTGTTGGATCTCTTCAGCGCAGCGCAGGGATACTAAATTGGCAAAGTGACCAAGATCGGGGAATATTAACACTTCTTAGGGAGAGTCTGCACCTTCACAGGCGTATGGACACTTAAAAGCCATTTCTGCTCCACTAGAGGGCAGCAAACAGAGGCACTGTTTTCCTAATTACATCCTGGAGAACAGATTTGCGTTTTTCCCATAACAGATTTTTTTCCCCATAACCCCCAGTGTAGCAGAAATGGCTTGTAAGTCTCCATATGCCTGTGAAGGTGCAGACTCTCCCTAAGGAGTGTTAATATTCCCCGATCTTGGTCTATAATATGTCACTTTGCCAAACTAGTATCCCTGCGCTGAAGAGATCCAACAGATCGAAACAGTGCTGTCTGCAGCTGGGAATCTGTTCCTTTTGGAATAGAAATACTAGTTTGGCAATAATCCATTGTTAATGGGACTGTTCAACTATTCAAAAGAATATTCAAACTCTAATATTACCAATGGACGGAACAAGTTGTCTTCAGTAACAATGAAAATATATACCCGGGGATATTCCAGTTATCTAAAAGAAAACCAAATTTACAATTTACTTTGAGCCATTGTGTGTGGTTTTTAAATGGGTTGATTCACATCTAAGGCTTGGTTCACATCTGCATTTGTTTTTCCATTCGGGGAGTCCGCTTCAAAAGAATACTCAACTCTAATATGTCCACGGCAATTTCACCAAAAACAAAAGCACTTCAACTTTTCATATTCACAGCAGGTAAAAGTATTTCAAGCCACATCATACACAATGTATTAATTTGTGTGTCATCACCAAGTCTAATTACTAGTGATTTTCTACATCACCTTCTATTGAACATAATTATTATTCAACATGCTATAAATTGTTATTAATTATAATACAATGACGATTAATGGGCAGAAAAACACAAGCCTTCATTAGTGACTAAAATGAAGTATCATAGCTGCCATATGATACAGTGCTAGATTTATTTCCAAGCTTCTTAGGGAAATTAATCATGGTTTTGTTAATGTACATATGCTAATAAAATCATAACTGTATAACAAGATCATTTATTTGGTAATAGTACTCTTCTGCCCATGAACAGGATTATATCAATATATACATGAAATCATAAAAAGAAGCACTTGATGCAGACAAGCTATAAAGTACTAGCAAGGAGATTGCAGGAAACTAATGAACATCCACTCACATACCTATCCTTTCCTGCTTGGTATTCCAACTGCAAACAGATAAAGCTTCTATAAGGTGCTATTCACACATTGTATGCAGATTTCTCCATACAGTCCATGGTCATGTGATCAACATAGGTTAACAGCTCATTACCAGGCAGATGTCTGATTTGTTCATAGTGACAATAACAAGCTGTGCACCCGTGTGTCCAGCGCAAGACCCTGGACTGTCCAGCGCAAGACCCTGGACTGTCCAGCGCAAGACCCTGGACTGCACATCGCATGACCCTGGACTGCACATCGCATGACCCTGGACTGCACATCGCATGACCCTGGACTGCACATCGCATGACCCTGGACTGCACATCGCATGACCCTGGACTGCACATCGCATGACCCTGGACTGCACATCGCATGACCCTGGACTGCACATCGCATGACCCTGGACTGCACATCGCATGACCCTGGACTGCACATCGCATGACCCTGGACTGTCCATCACATAGCCATGGACTTATTTTTATCCACTCAAAGTAAACAGAATGAATAACAGCAAGCAAAGATCTATAAAACTGTGAATAATTGATACAGAAAGTATACTGGAAGATTGTACAACTTTTTATTATACAAACATTAACATTGGTCTCTCAATATTGGTCTGAAAGTGGCCAACTACTTCAACCACAGACAGCACACCACCTACCACCTAGTGAGATGTGGACTATGAAAAGCATCAACTTTACATCTCTGTTGATGCAGATTTTATAACTGAGGCCTTACATCAATGACTTCTGTATTAATATATGAAAGTAGTTATGAATCTGGGTAATAATAATCTGCATATAAAATATGTCCTTGGGTAAGAAACTCAAAAATCGACTGGTGGAGAAGGACCTGGCTGTACTTGTAGATCGCTTGTCCCTTCAGTCATGCCATTCCCATCCCTTGGTTGATCTTTATGGACTAACTACAAGGTGCAAGGAAGAGTACATGTTGGTAATAAGCTTAAGAAAAAAAATAAAAATATAAATTCAGTAGCTACAAAGTCATTTGTAGAAAAAAAAATTCCATATGAGAGTTCAACTTCTTAGATGAACATTATTGACTATGGTAGGAGGTGTTGAAATAAGATATGTCGTAGAATGAATAATGGCATATGAAAAACTACAACAAGGCTGTAATAGTAGCTAGGAGAGCTCAATATATGAAATAGACTATTTTCGAAGCTCGACGGCGTCTTACGGCTTGTACAAATCAAACTAGATATGATTTGGAGCCCAAGGGTCCTCTTCCTTGGGTTTTAACACTTTCAAGAAGTAAATCTGCAAGTACTTCATAGTTTCCAACCCATAAATAGTAACAGTAATGAAACCGTAATATTCACGTTTTATCTCACAAAAATAAACTGCATACCGTAAATAGAGAAGAGACATAAAGCAGTACAAATAATAGACACCGAAAAACTCATTGAGGGACTGTAAAATCCCAAATCTATCAAGTAAGTAGACTGAAAAAAAAATCCTGCCTGTCTGTTGCTTAACTGATTTCTGCTGGAACAATGACAGAAACAATGTTATGTCAAGATTAATCTGAAAGATTTCCTCTCTTATTCAATTTTAATATCTTAGCCTATCCAGCTAAATCATATTTTTTGCACATTATTAACTTTATTCTAAAGAACATTGAACTTTTCTAATATAGTATTTTGGTAAATGCTTGTATTTCTGATATAGCGCTGACAGTTTTGGAAACCTATACAGTAAATTTCCTGTCATTCTGTTTATATAGCTCCTATGCATAGACTGTGCGTTTCTATAGTAACAGACAGCAAACACTGACGTAGTCTGATCCTAACCCGACTTGTTGCTAAACCAAAAGACATACATGGTAGAAATAATGAGACATCAAGACAGATAAGTTACAAAGTTGCTTAATTTTTCACACTGCAGTATCACAATACTTATACAGATCAGATAATATGCAGATGCTTGTACAGAACAGGCTCAGTGCTATCTGTTTGTTGACATAGAGAGATAATAGACTCGGCTTTATCAGCAAACTGCAATTATCTGTTACGGTTCTGTGTATATATATAAAAATAATATTCTTTAACTACAGAACTGCTAGACTGCAGGACACTGCAGTGAGGTCCACAGGCCCAGGTGGGCAGCCGTATAACTGAATGCAGACTACCAGTTAAATTCATTGGCAGCACGTTAGTGCACTTCAAGCTGCCAAGGGTTAAATGTCACCTCTGGTCAGCAACACAAAAGGACTCCTTAAACAACCAGGAGTTACAATGGGAATATAGACAGTTCAAATAGGCTAACTCAGAGACCAAACCTGCTGGCAGCACCACGGGCTGGAACAGAGACCACTGCTCCAAGCCCTAGTGTAGCGCTGACAGTTCAGGAGATTACTGGTCCTTACTAACAGTGCCCAGATTGAGGCTGAGGTATCCCCACACAGAGGCCTAGTCTGGCAACCTTCCTGAATACTAGAACCTAGCCCTGAACTGCTGTCATTAACCAATTTTCAGCCAAAGTGTATGCACCAGGTGGGTGTCGGCTCACACTATATAAAGGCAAGTCCCTGCCCAACAGGGGCGGTGGCCATGACCTCACCGGTCATGCTCAGTATGGCCAAAATTGGACAGCCTCTGAGAGGCTCCAAAATGTCTGAGCATGCTCAGTAGGGGAAAAACTGGACTTGGCCTCATGCAGTGAGGCGACTGGTGTCTGAGGGCGAGAGTTGGATTGACCCGCAGGTGGCGCTGTGCATCAGGATATATAACTGCGAAACCCGATCCTAACATTATCTGAATGGATTGTCCAGCTGGCAGAGCAGTGAGTGACATTACTTGTCCTATCTCCCAGGTCCGCTGTGTAACCAATGAGAGGAATAAGTTCACATAGCAGGCAAACAAAGCAGCATTTCTAAAGTAAATTCTTCAATTTACATAAGCTACTAGTATAGATAGCATCCTTGAGATGGGATAACCCATGTAAAGCCATATAGTAACAAAAATGAAGAAAAATATAGGCTGTGATATACAAATTCAAAGACCAGTGCTCTGTTATTTCAAGCAGAAGTCCAATAACCAAAATGATTGATCCATGTGACCACGGCTTCAATGGGTGACCCATACAGTTCTGAAAATAATAGTATATTGATAAATTCCTCAGCTGGAGACAGAAGCGAAACCTGACTTATGCACATCTATTCCATTTAGAGGATATGAGACTACTTATCTTTTGGGAACTGCAAAATAAATATAATATTCCCATGACTCACTTTTAGCCATAATTGTAAATAATAGTACTGTTCCATTTTTACCCCACAAGTTTGCCTATGCCCCTGCTGGTAGATGGGACACTGCTGGTGGCATTACTAGCTGCTTCTTTGATCCTACCCTTTAGATACACATCATGTCACCTACTTGAAACTTCAAAGGGCATATTGGAAAGGCTTCACATCCACTAACCTTTCCTTGGACGTATCCTAATGACACATTTGCTTAACAGCCTTCTGGGAAGATTAGGGCCCGTTCAAAAGGGCACAGAGGGGGTGGATTATGGTGCGTAATCCACGTCATAATCCTCCCCCTCACAATGGTGGTCTATGGAGACTGTTAGCGTGCCGCTAGCAGAAAAAAAGAAGCGAGCTTCCCTTTCTTCAGGCAGATTCCGTGGCTCTTCGAGCCGTGGTGTCTGCCTGGCGGCAGCAACCTCTGGAGTCGGCCCGTTCATTTGAGCCAACTCCAGAGGGACCGCGACAGTTGTGGCAGGCGGGTTTTGACCCGAGAGTGACGCAGGGAGCTACCAAAATCCGCCCCACCGCCTCCCAGTGTGAACTAGCCCTTAGTTCACCGTCATAGTGCCCTGCTATCTAGGAAGCAGTTGAGCTAGGGGTGTGTAAGTTGTGGGGAAAAAAAAAAAAGCGATCTCAACCATTAATGGGTCATGTGACTAAGACTACGTCTTCCCATATGCTGCAAATTAATGTAGATAACAGCTGATCACCAGGAATCACAAAAACTGTCCTTATAGCTTTGGTTTTATTGCTCGTCCTGCTTAATTCCAAAAAGGTGGTCATGATAAGACAACCGCTTTGGGCTACACCTCCTCTATTCAGCAGACAAGAGTGCCTTTGGCCTGCGCTGTCATGTGCATGGTGCCTTATATTAAAAATGACTAGGATTTGTCAGAGTGCAGAGGTTACAGAATATTTTTAACTTTCAGTGGTGAGTAAAGGTAGATAAGAACCATTTGCACACGGATTTCTAGAAGGTTTTAGAATAGGCCACTCAGATTTCGAAACTTCCATTGAACTAAGTTAAAATAAATATGACCTGGGTCTTATCCTCACCCGTCTTATTCTTACCAGAGAAAATAGTTTCAGTGAAACTTTTATTGAAACTGAAGTTTTTATCTGTGAAGCTTTCAATATGGTGTTTTTATTTCATTTTTAATCTTTTACTTTTGCGGTTTTCCTTCTTGTTTCTAAGTTATCATCTAGTATCACTTTTCTGCATTGTGATTTATCGTGTTTATTGTGTGTCCATGTTTGTCACGTTTATATTGATTTACATTTACTAACTATACAGTTGACTAATATTGGTTTAGCAATATATTTCTATGGGAATATACACTGCTCAAAAATATAAAGGGGACACTGAAATAACACATCCTAGATCTGAATGAATGAAATCTTCTCATTGAATACTTTGTTCTGTACAAAGTTAAATGTGATGACAACAAAATCAACAAAACCAATAGAGGCCTGGATTTGGAGTCACCCCCAAAATGAAAGTGGAAAACTGCACTACAGGCTGATTTAACTTTGATGCTTTTGACATGTCAGTATGAGTCTGAGTAGTGTGTGTGGCCTCCACGTGCCTGTATGACCTCCCTACAACACCTGGGCATGATCCGGATGAGGTTGCAGATGGTCTCCTGAGGGATGGCACATCAATGCAAGCTGTGGCAAGAAGGTTTGCTGTGTCTGTCAAGTAGTGTCCAGAGGCTGGAGGTGCTACCAGTAGACAGACCAGTACACCAGGAGACATGGAGGGGGCCATAGGAGGGTAACAACCCAGCAGCAGGACCACTACCTCCGCCTTTATGCAAGGAGGAACAGGAAGAGCACTGCCAAAGCCCTGCAAAATGACCTCCACCAGGCCACAAATGTGCATGTGTCTGTACAAACAGTTAGAAACCAACTCCATGAGGATGGTATGAGGGCCCGACGTCCACTGATGGGGTTGTGCTCACTTTCACAAACTGAACATCTTGTGTTCACTCCATCTACTAATCGACTTAACCCCGATATCTTATCTCCATTTCTGTCTGTGGCTTACTATTACACCGAGGTAGCATGCCCACTGTCATGGGGTTGTATTTGAATCAGATCTCACTTTCTATTCAGACACTTGCACACTTCTCCGGAACCTCAAAACCATCTCTAGAATCCACTCTTTTCTCACTGTGGAAACATCAAAACTCTATTGGGGGCTATATGGTAGCATATGGAGTCTCTGAAAATTCATGCTTTGATATTCAGCCAGGTATTTTATATTCTCCACTTGAAGACTCAATCTGGCACCCTGGCAGTGGGAAAGTATAAAATAAACATTTTATGGTTACATTTTACTTGTTGCTAATATTGCAAGTGATATTAGGCAATGTACTCTTTACTACAGAAACTTATCTAGGATAGCGTTTAGTTCATGTGTAATGATATTGCATTTCAATTTCTTCATTTCAAGACCTATATATTCTACAACACAAGAGTATTTTCTTGGTTTAGGGACGCTCTGTGAGGTTGACCTTTGCTGACTCATACAACTATTTTGATGAATGTGAATCCTGAAATTAACTTTTGACATATAAAATGAATGTAGCTGAATTCAATGCCATCACCCACTGCTGAATGATGTATGCGCTCATGACGTATGTTCCGAAACAAGGTCAATGGTCGAACACAAAGATGAGCCTTCCATAAAACTCCTCATATATAATGTATATTATAAAATCATATATTTTAACTTTCCCAAAAAATATTTCCTCTAGGTAAGAAAACATTTTTGTCACCATATAATAGTTATAGGATGTTTTGCATTATATCAGAACTTTTTTTTCCCTATAGTAGAACTTCAGGTCATTTTTTCGGACACTTAATGAAACCTCACTAGCAGTATTTCATAGCAATGCAATTTCCTTAATCTTATTCCAACCTACTTGCATTCATATATTTGGAACCCTTCCATCATGGGAGCCCATTCCATGTGATAACCAGCTTGCCCTTCTATGTATCAGTATTCTATCATTACAGATCATATCCCTCCTGGTTACTCTCAGACTCTTCCCTACTGTTATGGTCAGCAGGGTTTATTTTAAAAAAAAAAAAAAAAAAAAACCTACGGATCCCTCTGGGCTACTGACTGCTAAGCAACCTGGTGTGAATGCTGTCAACAGTTACTGTCACTGCCAGCTAAATATTACCATTCACAGAGCCTCACAAACAAACTAACTGGCTAGCCAGCACTCCTGGACTAGCCAGAGACCAACAAACCCTGTGTGCTTCCAGCCACCCAACCCCCAATGCAGCTACAGCCTAACAACTGGTCAGTGAGAATACTGACTAACGTACTCACACACACAAGGCAACATGCTGCCCAACTATAAATGGCATTGCTGACTTGGGATATTTCTAACTAGGGCCACTAAGTGTTGACAGGCTGGAACCCAAGCACCACACACACATAAATTCAGGTTAGGACTTAAATTTGATCTTAGAGTGCCGGGCGTCCAGACCAGCCCCCTTATATAGGCAAGGGGCGGTCACCAGCAAATAGCCCAGCTGCCCAATCTGAGCTTCCATTTGGTCGACATACATGTAGATCAACCAGCTGACCACGCCTGGCTGTTGCAAGGCAGATTAACCCCTGCAACCCTGGATTGTGCAGAGGAACAGACAGCGACGCCAATATTATGGCCGCAGTTACTGCACAAACACCTACCAATCTCTACCCCACTTGTCTTTTTCTAAGTTCCTCCAGTGAGAGAAATAATTTCTGTCCCTCTAAGGGAATATGATTAGCTCCAAAGTAGGGTTGAGCCGATCTTGAGATTTCAGGATTGTTTTTAAAATCCGATTTCCAATCATTTTCCATTCAAACCCGATCCTAATGCAAGTCAATGGATTTTTTAATAATCGAAAGTCCAATTTTTGGACTCCACGCTGTGTAGTGATTAAAAAATCCGCCAGCTGCTTTGCCCCCCTCCCTGCTGCCCGCTTGCCTGCACAGAACCGCTGCAGCTCCCCAGAGCTACGGGCCGCCGTTCTCTGTCCTCTTCTCTCTCATTCAGACGCCGGCATAGCGCCGCACGTCCCCGCCTCTCTAGGCTAGTGTTACTGATGCCGGGAGAAGGTGGGGCTTGTTGTGGCTTAGAGTGTGGGTGGGTACAGGGAGGGGAGACGTGAGGGCTGGATTTTTTTCCAGCTTCCCAGTACATTGCACAGGATATTGAATGGTGCCATTACAAAGTACAACTTGTTTTGCAAACGATAAGCCATCATGTGACTCTGTAAACTCAAAAATGAAAAAAAAAAAAAAAAAAAAAAAAAAAAAAAAGTCTCTTGAGGAGAGAAAATCCAAAATGCAAAAATGAAGATTGGCTGTGGCATGAAGGTGTTAACCAAGTAGGATTGAACTCAACGCTAAAAACTTGCAGACCTCTAGAAATGGCCCATTATATAGCTGTAGAAAGGCTGGAATTTTTTTTTTTTATTTAACAAGTTTATCCTGGGAATAAAGATAATTGATGACTGTTAATTGTTTCTCATATTTGTACTAATTGCTTTAAGCCACTTTTGGGGGATTTCTCCAGGAGACTCTAACATCATTTAACAGGATTCTAGAGTTAGAGGAGACATGAGACTTACAAGCTTGCCGCTGGCTTCAATCTATTCAGTGAATCGAGTTCTGTTTGACCTATTTGAGCAGTACATTTGTTAATAAATAGCTATTAGCTGACAGCTTCTTGACATCTTAAAAATGAGTGCTTAGGAGACTCCCTTGCCTTAAGTGTGAAAAATTGAATAATTAATAGCTAATTAATCTTTTCTTCTTTTTTTTTTATAACCAAAATACATCATTTTTAGTAGGATTTTTTTCCCTTAATCTCTAAAATGCGGTTTATTGTAGTAAGTACTGTTAGATCTCTTAGCTTTGCTGAGGTTTTTAAATAAAAATAAAAAAAAAAATTAAATACAGAGACCCCTTTTTGATGACCACCCCAAAAATTTAATGTTTTTAACTTTTTTTTTTTTGTATTTATTAGACCCCCCTAGGGGTCTTTAACTCCAGGGGGTCTGGTCACCAATGCAATGCATTACAATGCTAATGCATTGCAAAAATCATAATTTCTTTTGCAGGCTACATAGAGTAGCCTGCAAAAGAAAGTCACCACAGACAGGCCGGGGAGCCTTTACAATACTCCTGACTGTCGATCCAGTGTGACATCAGCCCCAGAGCTTGCTCCAGACCCCGGTGAACACTGGTAAAATGGCGGGGCCCACGCACCGCTGGGAAAATGGCGCCTTGGTCAGCTTTGACTGAGGCGCCGGAGGGGATAATGCCCACAATCAGTGCAGGCACCGACCGCAGGCATTAGCACATAATGTCTTCTGTATGATACAGCAGGCAGCTATGGCGGTCGTCCCAGCTCTCGGGTGGCCGACATAGTTAAACAACCGGCATCCGCCGTACTATTACGGCGGATGCCGGGAAGGAGTTAAAGTTGACCATCGGTGTCCACCTGCAGACTCTCTGCATGTCCGACTTTGTGTCCAGCTGAAAAAATTTGGTCTTCCCGTGGAGAAGCCACAAACGGACACCGGCAGTCACCGTGAAAAACCCATTCAAATGAATGGGTTTTAAACCTGACCACTGGGTTTCTGTCCCCTGTCCAGTTTCTTGGGGCTGAGGATGGAAACCCAGTGGAATGGCACAAAGAAGACACTTGGTGCAAGTGTGAATGCCCCTTAACAGCAATAGATATGGCTATAGGTAAAAGTCGAGTAGCCATTGGTAACAATTAGCCTGTATAAAAATACTACACTGTAAAATTTTTCACACCTTCTACAATGAAAATGGTAAATAAATTGGAGGAAAATTTCCTACTTCTGGCAACACTAGTTATAACGAGAGATGAGCGAGAAGTATTCGATCGAGTAGGTTTTCGATCGAATACTATGGTATTCAAAATACTCGTACTCGATCGAGTACCACTCGCTATTCGAATGGAAAAGTTCGATGCAGAACCAGCATTGATTGGCCGAATGCTATACAGTCAGCCAATCAACACTGGTTCTTCTCCTACCTTTAGAAGTCTTCTCCGTGCAGCTTCCCCGCGGCGTCTTCTGGCTTTGAATTCACTCTGCCAGTCATCGGGCCTGGACAGAGCCGACTGTGCATGTACGCTTGTAGTGCGGACATGCGCAGTCGGCTCTGTCCAGGCCTGATGCCTGGCAGAGTGAATTCAGAGCCGGAAGACGCAGTGGGGACGCTGCACGGAGAAGACTTCTTGGAGGATCCAGCCCGACCCTCACTCGTGGACTTGGCAAGTATAATTTTATCGAATGTTGCATACCCCTGAAACAAGCATTTTCCCCCCATAGACTATAATAGGGTTCGATTCGATTTGTCGAATATTGAGGGGCTACTCGAAACAAATATCGAATCTCAAACATTTTACTGTTCGCTCATCTCTAGTTATAACAATAGAAAATGCTTGAGGATCCATAAATTTTGCAAAGAAGACCAGTGTGGAATTTTGTGCCCATCTGACATTTTTTTCCTATAATGATTCAAGAGTGGTGGAAGGTATATCATGAAACTTTGACATGTCAATTATATTATACCGATCACCAAAAGTTAAAAACACTTCGTGGGTTTGAACAATCTAATTAAAGAACAAAATAAATGAACTTTAATTAAATTCTCTAAAGCAGCCTTCAGACTATTTTCCTGCAGTCTTATATATTATAATCAAATTGTTCACAAAGATATATAATTAAAGTAATTTGAATTATTCACTTTCAAATTTCTTAGCCTATAAACCTCAGTGGAGAGTTTGGTATCGTCACTCCCAAGCCGCACACTCCATTTATTTCAATGTAACAGAGTGGGAAGATGCTCAAATTACTTCAGCCCTTTACTTCCTCCCTGCAATTACGGGCTGGAAAATACAATAGCTAAAATCATATTTAAACTGACAAAAGCTGTCTGAATGTCTGAAGCAAATTGGTAGTTAAGAAAGTCCTGCAAGCCTCAGTACCGATTTAGAGGACCTTTCACGTCCTGGGGCACATACGGTTTGATGTACCACTAGAAAGCCAATAGTGGGTTGAATTCAGTGCACTGTTGGGTTTCCTGTTATGTGCCCAGGGGTAAGAGCTATCGGTGCCGCTACCAATAGCTCTTCACTGTCAGAAGGGTGTTCCTGACAGTCTAGCTGGGAACGCCCCTCCTGACAGTACTGTCCATAGCTCTGTACTGTCAGAGGAGGTGTTCCTTACCACCCAACAATTATGCTGAGCGGTGAGGAACACCCCTCAACAGTACTTTCAGGTGGAGGGGGGGGGAATTCCTCACCACTCAGCGTCATCGCTGAGTGGTTAGGAACACCCCCTCACGGTATAGCACTACACACAGTACTGTCAGGAACGCCCTTCTGACAGTGAAGAGCTATTGGTAACTGCTCCAATAGCTCTTCCCCCAGCGTACATAATGGAAATTCAGCCCACTTTCAGCTTTCTAGCGGTATATAAAACCACATGTGCCCGAGGACATGAAAGGTCCTCATTAAGCAAACAATATCTCTCTTTCTACAGTGTAAGAGGGAGGACTGGAGGAGAGAGGAGTGGCACAGAGTTTCACACATAGTAAAACATGGCAGACAATTGGCCCATATGACATGGGCCTATAGCTGTCGCCCTCATCAATTATTTTGCCTTCTTGTCAATGAACACAGTAGAATTATAGATTGGTCTTGATGGATTTATGACTTTTTTTTCAGTCTTACCAACCACACTGCATAGTAAATATGTAACAATAGTCATTATGAATAAAAGCATCTACAAGGTGTCCTACATTATTAAAAGAGTGTGTGCATCTTGATGAGTGATTCTTCCTTAAATTGCATTTCTTAGCCACTTGAAGTTTTCTGTGCATAAAATCATTTTTTTTTTTTTGTGCTAGTGATGGGTTAATAAGTACACCCATATACCTTTAGCAGTGTTTGGAGTGATTTATGGCTGTCTCTGGTTGCTGCTGGCATTCTCTGCCTTTGTTTACCAGTGGTTGGCTTCCTGCTGTGCAGCTTCCTGTGTAGCTGCTACACTAGTACCCTCCTTTCTCACTCCATTACAAAACCCTCCATCTCACTAAGTGTAGCCCTTCCCACCCCACTGTCTCACAAAGCATAACCCCTCCTATGCTTACTGAATAGTGATTCCACCCATTTCTAGGCCCCTCCCACATCTCCCTGGATAACTTATCCCACCCACTACTAGAAGACAGAAAGACGGCGAGGAGCTGTTGCCCGGACACAGGAAGGCTTGGTAAGTATTGATGGGGATAGGGGAGGGGGAAGAGTGATGGTCACATTCCATTTTGGAAGCGGTGAAACGGAACGTCAACGGATTATCAGAAAGTGTCCCTGGAATGGCCACGTGACCGCTCCAAGGTTATGGGTAATTATTAGAGATGAGCGAGTACTGTTCGGATCAGCTGATCTGAACAGCACCCTCCATAGAAATGAATGCATGCACCTGGTACTTCCACTTTGACGGCGGCCGGCTGCTTAACCCCCCCGCGTGCCGGCGATGTCCATTCATTTCTATGCGAGCGTGCTGTTGGGATCGGCTGATCTGAACAGTACTCGCTCATCTCTAGTAATTATAGATTTTTTTTATTATTATTTTTTTTAAATTGAAGTGAATTAGAAGTTTGGTGCGGGAGGGAGTTTAGTTCAGGGGGTTAATTATCAGTTTATCCTGGACAACCCCTTTAAGAATAATTAATTTAATTATTTTTACTTCGACCAAAAGCCATCCCTTCTGATGGAGCGAAACATACACATGTACTTATTAGGATAATAATGCTGCCAGGATTGGCCATGTTGAACTTCCGATCAGTGTCAAACCTCAAAATGAGTGATGTGTATGGGCACTTTAAATTCCCCTAAAATGGAACCTTTCTGTATCTATTTTCTTACTTACTATCCATCTATCAGATCAGAAAATGATCATTTTTGATAGGTTACAATCACATATCATGCACAATTTGGATAATTCTAGGTATATTGATACAAGTAATAGAAGGGAAGCCAGTCATTTATGTAATGACACGAGATAATGACTAATCTGATTCTGTAATTACTTTTAGAAGTTATTTTAAAGAATGGCTCTTTGCTATTCTGCAGAGTTAAAAAATGAAAAGAAGAAAGAATTCCCCCAATGGTTCCCCATCCTTCAAATGTCATTCTGCACAGCATAATAAATGGATTTTCTCACTCCGGTCTCTGAGTTACTATTTCATCAGGGTAATTAAATTCTCCCGTAAGATTCTGTATTGGAATTGATACCAGCAGTAAAGGGGATGAAGATGTTACATATATGGACAAGCAAATCGCTTTTAATGCATTATGAGTAAAATATATTGAAAAACAATGAAACCCGTACTATTAAAATAGGATGCAGTTCCATGACATCCATCTGATAGCGGAAGATGAAGTCCTGACCACATGAAATGTACTGTGAAGCCTCTTGAGCACATACGCTATTGCTTTTTAGGTGGAGCACATCGCAATCCTGACAAACGTGTATATGGTAGGTATACCGAAACGGATAAACCTTGTACCGTAACAGATAGGATTTCACAAGTAAACCGTAACAGAACAACATATTAGTATCGACAAGTGTGGACCCTGGCATATGGCTAGCAGGCATTGACAATACTGGTTCTTTACACTTATTTGTGTGTGTTGTGTGCACTGTATGTTTTATTATTTCCTACTATATCCTTTTATATCCAATGACACTGAATAGATGTCAACCTTTCAACAATTTTTAGATGTTTGATCTTTTCTCTCAACTCCAGTTGCTTACCTCTTGTCTGTACATTCCATTACTGCAAGCAATGTTGCATAGAATATCTGGAATTTAAGAAATTCTATAACTAATACAGATTGTTCTGAATGCTTGGTATAGCTGAACTTTGTTGTTCACCAGATGTTTATAATTTAGTTTGCCTTTATGATACACTAGCCTCTACCCTCGACTTCGTCTGCGTGCTGTTGGTGTCGATGATCCGCCTATATTCAGGAAATTGCTGCTGTCGATGGTTTGCCTGCTCCAGCGTTTCGGCAGCTCTTAAGCTATCCTGCTGCTGAACTTATTCCTTACACTGTGCCTGTGATTGTTCCGGCATCTCAGCAGCTCGCTGGGATGCCATAGAATGAGAGTGTTGTTGGCATTGATGATCCGCATGTTCCGGTGTTTCAGCAGCTGTTAAACTGGGTTGCCACTGAACTCATTCCTCGTTCTGTGCCCATGATTGTTCCAGCATCTCAGCAGCTCACTGGGACACCATATTATGAGTGTTGTTGGCACTGATGATCCCCATCAGCTCTGCTTGCGGAGAACTCTTGACTTTTTCCTGGCATGTTTAAAAGTAGCAAACTGCCAATTTGGATTAAAGGTGTATTTCTATCCAGTGTGTCAGCATGTTGCCTGGAGTTGATCAGATAATATGCAAATGCATGTACAGAATGGACTGAGGTTAGAGGAGTGTTTACATAGAGAGATAACAGACCTGGCTTTATCAGAAGCTGAGATAAGCTGCTGCAAGAGCAGGGTAATATAGTATGTGAATATAAATTCATAACAGTCATTAAGCCATGTCATTTACAGGAATAAAAAGAAGCCTATGTTTTAATCGAGGTTACAAACTTTCATATTTATAATATTAGTAGGATAGACCCTGTTGGACAATATCCAATTCTGACATGTCATATCCACAAGTGGTGGGTGATCAATAATTATTGCCAGCATATGCTACTATACTACTGTATGTGGATACTGTGTACAGGATATGTTATTGACAAAAACAGAGAGTGCTTCAATGCTCTTGAAAAGGCAATAAAATGGATAGTATTTAGCCCATGTATGGCCCCCATTCATAGATGATGTAAAAAAAAAAAGTGTCTATTGTCCGTTTCTGCAAAACACTGCAGAACATTAGATATCTGCCAAGATGGCATCACAGGTTCTGCAAGCTACACCAACAGTAATGTCACCATGCCTTTATTACTTTCCCAGTGTTATTATGTTTTGACACTTTTGCAAAATAGTGTTTTATTTAGTGAAAGTAAGTGATTTGCCTGAAGGAACCATATTCTGACAAGCATAAAATTTTACAACTTTTTTGGAGGTGGGGGGGGGGGCAAGGGGACCAAATCACATTAAATTGTTTATTGAGGTATTTATCTGTGTGCGGCGTACACTGTGTGGACTAAATAACATGTTTGGATAGTGCGGGCTATACCTCAAGGCGATACTTAGTATATTTATTTATGCTCATTTCTTATCTATTCATAGTAGATTTTTGCTAACTTTTTACACTTTTTTTTTTTCTGTCACATAAGGGGACTTAAATCTAGGATCAATTGTTCCCTTGTACAGTATACTGCAATATTTCAGTATTTTTTTACATTACTGTAACATCTCTGCTAGAGATGAGCGAACACTAAAATGTTCGAGGTTCGAAATTCGATTCGAACAGCCGCTCACTGTTCGAGTGTTCGAATGGGTTTCGAACCCCATTATAGTCTATGGGGAACATAAACTCGTTAAGGGGGAAACCCAAATTCGTGTCTGGAGGGTCACCAAGTCCACTATGACACCCCAGGAAATGATACCAACACCCTGGAATGACACTGGGACAGCAGGGGAAGCATGTCTGGGGGCATAAAAGTCACTTTATTTCATGGAAATCCCTGTCAGTTTGCGATTTTCGCAAGCTAACTTTTCCCCATAGAAATGCATTGGCCAGTGCTGATTGGCCAGAGTACGGAACTCGACCAATCAGCGCTGGCTCTGCTGGAGGAGGCGGAGTCTAAGATAGCTCCACACCAGTCTCCATTCAGGTCCGACCTTAGACTCCGCCTCCTCCGGCAGAGCCAGCGCTGATTGGCCGAAGGCTGGCCAATGCATTCCTATGCGAATGCAGACTTAGCAGTGCTGAGTCAGTTTTGCTCAACTACACATCTGATGCACACTCGGCACTGCTACATCAGATGTAGCAATCTGATGTAGCAGAGCCGAGGGTGCACTAGAACCCCTGTGCAAACTCCGTTCACGCTAATAGAATGCATTGGCCAGCGCTGATTGGCCAATGCATTCTATTAGCCCGATGAAGTAGAGCTGAATGTGTGTGCTAAGCACACACATTCAGCACTGCTTCATCAAGCTAATAGAATGCATTGGCCAGCGCTGATTGGCCAGAGTACGGAATTCGGCCAATCAGCGCTGGCTCTGCTGGAGGAGGCGGAGTCTAAGATCGCTCCACACCAGTCTCCATTCAGGTCCGACCTTAGACTCCGCCTCCTCCGGCAGAGCCAGCGCTGATTGGCCGAAGGCTGGCCAATGCATTCCTATGCGAATGCAGACTTAGCAGTGCTGAGTCAGTTTTGCTCAACTACACATCTGATGCACACTCGGCACTGCTACATCAGATGTAGCAATCTGATGTAGCAGAGCCGAGGGTGCACTAGAACCCCTGTGCAAACTCAGTTCACGCTAATAGA